>NC_142928.1:4103066-4145566 GCF_046866305.1 Octopus bimaculoides | reverse complement strand
CATGTGATTCACATATCCTGCTTTTGACAGAAGAACGCGATCACACACAATACACATCCTATACTCTCCATTGATTACAATTTTTCCCTTTCGACAGGCCCGCTTAAGTTCAAGTTGCTGAAACATCTTTTCCTGCCAGACATCACAGCTTGTCCTGACAACAGCTCGTCCTGACAACAGCTCGTCCTGACAACAGCTCGTCCTGACAACAGCTCGTCCTGACAACAGCTCGTCCTGACAACAGCTCTCCACTTGCTTCGATCCAGAACATCTCCTTCCCAATCACTTTCATACATATCTAGTTTTTTTAGGTTTTGTTTAATGCAATCTTTATACCTCTTTCTCTGTTTCTGCTGCGGTCGCTCACCAGAGCTGAGCTCACCATAAAATAAGCACTTCGGCAAACGATCATCCTTCATTCTAATTACATGCCCAGTCCATCTCATTTGGGCCAGGATAATATGTTTTTCAATTGAGCTACAGTGCGCCCTGCACAAAACCTCTGTATCTGCTACGAAACTCTTCCATTTTACTCCTAGGATGCGTCATAGACACTTTTGATGAAACCTTTCTAGCATCTTTACATGACGCTTGTAAGTGGTCCATGTTTCGCCTGAATAAAGAAGTGCAGTGAATACACACGCTTTGTAGATGCTGATTTTTGTCTGCAGGGAGATATCTCTATCAGCCCATACTCGCTTTTCAAGCTTTCCAAATGCAGCACTTCCCTTCGCTATTCGATAGTATATTTCTGCATCAAGACCACCATCCCTTGACAGTGTGGTTCCAAGGTAAACGAAGGTGTCAATGACTTCTAATCATACATACATACATATGCAATGTATATATTTTATTTAGGTGACATGCAGGAATATATCAAGTTTAGCACCATTGGTGCTACTGGAAATGATAATGTTGCCTTCATTGTTAGATTTCTATGCATTGTTAGCAAAGATTGTGCATAATGTTTCTAATTGTCCTACATTAGCTTTCCAATTTTCCCTTCTTCTTTTTAATATAATTAATTTGCAGGTATTAAACACCAGACAAAATCCAAACTAAAAACAAATTACTGTATTTGATGGCATAAAAGACACACAGGTATATGAGGGACACCCCGATTTCAGGGGTACAGATGTGGCTGCGAGGTTAGAAGTTTGTTTCCAAATCACAAGGTTCCAAGTTCAGTTCCACTGTGTGGCCCCTTGGGCAAGTGTCTTCTATTAAAACTCCAGGCCAACCAATGCCTTGTGAGTGAATTTGGTAGATGGAAACTGAAAGAAGCCTGTTATATATGTGTGTGTGTGTGCCATTGTGTCTGTGTTTGTCCTGTAACTTAGTGGTTCAGTAAAATAGACCAATAGAATAAGTGTCAAGCTTAAAAACAATTAGTACTGGGGTCGATTCATTTTACCAAAATTTTTCAAGGTGGCGCCCCAGCATGGCCACAGTCTGATGAACAAAACAAATAAAGATAAAAGATAAAGTATGGAATATTTGTTTCTACTCTAGGCACAAGGCCCGAAATATTTGGGGAAAGGGCCAGTCGATTAGATCGACTCCAGTATGCAACTGGTACTTAATTTATCAACCCCGAAGGGATGAAAGGAAAAGTTGACCTCGGCGGAATTTGAACTCAGAACGTAAAGACAAATGAAATACCGCTAAGCATTTTGCCTGGCGTGCTAACATTTCTGCCAGCTCGATGCCTTAAGAGCATGGAATATTAACTTACAAGAAGCTCAGCTTTGGATACAGGAGCCAGGCTGATCTTTTGAGACAGAAGGAGTGTCTTAGATACCATCAAATACAGGATAATAATATCGTGTATTACCAATAAAAAAAAAGAAGAAAAGAAGAAAAGAAGTTTTAGAAAAAACATACCAAAAAATGGTTCTTTGTCTTCAATTGACTTCGATAGTTATTTAAGCAAATCATTTTCGAGTTTGTGTGATTCTCAAGAACTTTTAGTTGCGTTGAAGATTTCCTTTTGTGAGGAACAGACGTTGCAAAATGCTTTATAAATAAAAGCAGAAAAAGTTATTGATCTATTACTGTAGCAGATGTAAACCTAATTACCTTCTCTTTTGTAACGAATGGGGAGGGATATAATTAAATTTATTATTTCTGGAGAGTATGCCTCTAGGGTTTAGGTGAGTGATAGGTGTGTGATGTATAAAGACTGTCATTCATTATCCAAATAACTTAGCACTGCAACAGCATGAAGTTCAACGAATGATGGTCGGTTTTAAAGAAGGTCATGATATGCAGTTAGTTGTTAATACACCAAAGAACTAAAGTTGAAGGGTTACGGGGAGACTTTGATGCATTTTCCTTTTTGTTGGTTTGGTTTGGAAAGGGACTGTGCTTATGGCCTTCACATCTTGGGTCTGGAGTAGGGCACTGTCTCTGTGGACTTCATAGGTTTGGTCTTAGTGTTGTGTCTTTGGCCTTCATAGGGCTTGTTTGGGAGAAGGGGATGTGGCCGTGGTCTTTGCAGGTTTGGTCTGGAAGAGGGAGCTATGTAAGAAAATTTGCAGGTTTGGTCAGGGTGGAAAAGGGGCTGTACTCATCGCCTTCATAAGGCTTCTGTGAGTTGTGTCATATAGGTATGATTAATCATCATCATCATCCTTTAACGTCCATTGTCCATGCTGGCATGGGTTGGACAGTTTCACAAGGGCTGACAAGCTGGAAGGCTGCACTAGACTCCAGTCTGATTTGGCATGGTTTTCTACAGCTGGATGCCCTTCCTAACACCAAACACTCTGAGAGATAGGTTCTTTTATGTGCCACTGACATGGTGTCACATTTGCGTGACACCAGTATCTGTCACAACTGTGATTTTTCTTGGCTTCATGGGTCTTCATCTCAAGCACAACATAATGCCAAAGGTCTCGGTCATTCGTCATTGTCTCTGTGAAGCCCAATGTTTGAAAGGCCTGTTTCTTTGCTCTAATGGCCTTGTCTACAGCATCGTTCCTAGGTCTGGATGGGACTTGCACCAACTGCAGATTTGGTCTGTGGCACTCAGGAAGCTGTCCCACAGGAAGTCCCAGTTACCCTCTGTGTCACAAGTCTGTAGCTCCTCCCACTCATCAGATTTCTCAATTAGGAAGTCCCTAAATCTCTGACCATATGAAGAGTCCTTAAGCTTCCAAACCCTTTTTTTCCAGATTTATCTGCTTCTTGGTATCCTTCTGGCCTGGAGTCTAAAGTCACTAATGACTAGTCTATGCTGGTGGGGTATATTCTTCACCAGGTAAGGTCTTTGTATTTAGGAGCAACCATGCATCCTGCTGTCTGGTGAGAATGTAATCGATCTGGCTAGCCTAATCACCTGATTGGTAGATTATCAGGTGGCTGGCTGGCTTCCTGAAGTTGGTGTTGCAGATCAATAGGTTATTGGCATCACAGAACTCCAGTAGCCTTGTCTCCTCTTTGTTTTAGGAACCAATTCCATGCCCCCCCACCCACCCATGTATGCCATGGAAGATACCGTGCTGCTGCCTGACATGCCTGTTGAAATCCCCAGCCATGAAGATGAGATCATTGTCACTCATCTTTGAGGTAGCCTGCAGAAGAATATCATAAAAACGGCCATTTTGTTCATTTGGTAGGCCTGCTTGTGTGACGCATAGAGAGAGATAATTGTCACTATATTATTCTGCAAGATTAGCCTGACCTTAAGTACTCTATTGCACACACTGACTACCTCTATGACCTCATTCACCCATTTCTCTGCAAGGAGTGTGCCTACAGTACCTATCCCGTTGCTGTTACTTTCCCAGAAGATTTTATACCTATGTGTTTTGCCAGCGAGGAACCTGGCTGAAGTTCCTCTCCACCTTACCTCTTGAATGCAACATACATCAACACACCTCTGTTCAAGTATCTCAACAATCTCACTAGACCTGCCTTTCAATGTGCCTACATTGACAGTTCCAACTCTGAAAACTGGGAAAGGAACATGGGAAGGAGAGATGGTATTCAACACCTGAGAAAAAGGTTTCAATGGCTGTTTGATAACAGGCATGTCACATCAGCTGTTCTCACTTTAACCTACCATCATTCAAACATGTTAAAATTGTTGCTCCTATTGGGAGTGAGTGTAACGTAAGCATTGTAAATGTAAATGTTATTGCTGTAAACATAAATATAAAAGACAGAGACCTCTGGAGATATGCTGTGACTGAGAAGACCCGGCAAATAAAGTGAGATCACAGCTGTAACCTACACCAGTGTCGCATAACCAACACACTCAAAAAGTACCCTTGGATCGTAGGGCGACATGCTGTGCTTGAGGAGACCTATTGAGTCAAGTATATCAAAATAAAAATAAAAATAAAATCACAATCAAATGGAAATTGCAGTTGTGGTCCCCGTGCTGGTGGCACATAAAAAGCACCATCTGAATGTCGTCGATGCCAGTCCATTATTGGTCAGTCCATTACATATAGAGAGAAAGGGGTCAGTGGTTTGTTAATTTACAAAGTAACATGTCTTCTTTTGGTGCATGCAGTAGTATGACTGATTGCTTCTGGGGCTGGTGGTGGTAGGAGGAAGGGAGGTCCACATGTCTTCTGGTACAGAAGCGAGGCAGAGCCATGTAGGGGTTTCCGGTTTAAGAGAAGAGATTTCTGGTGTAGACGGTGGGGGCAGGAATGGGTGGGTGCATCACGGACAGGCAATGGTCAGCTTCACCTGAGGAAATGTCAGAAGAAGACACTAGTGTGGTAGAAAGAGAGAGTGAGAGAGAGAGAGAGAGAGAGAGAGAGAGTGAGAGAAAGAAAGAGAGAGAGAGTTTTGGAAGTTATTCTTAAAATCAAAGAATTACGAATTATGAAATATATTTTAAATCAAAGTATAGCCTGTTATGTAATATTCTTGTTATATCACTGCGAGTCAATGCTTACAAGAAAGATATGAGCTGGGAAAGAATTTCAGAAGGCAGACATTCTGGAAAAGAAGCTGAAACCATAGTAACTGAGGGAGAATGGAGTAAGGTTAGTTGAGTGTAGCTGGGCGGAAGTGGCATGAGACCAGCTAGTTTGGAGAAGCAGAGGCCACTGTAGTAGTGGTAGAAAGAGCAGAGAGAGGGCATAGAATATATATAGGTTAGAGATTGCCGTGTGTTTGTAAATGGTAATCAGTTGAGTGGCCTTTCTTTGGATGCAGTCAAGTATACTTCTTTGTGTAGCTGCAGCATCATCTGAGAGTACCATGGAAACAGTTCTCTATTGAAGGGTAGACCTAAGGTTTGCAAAGGGTCATAGTTGTTAGGGTCTGGAGTATTTTCTGGCTCTGAAGCAGAAGGTCAGTGTTTGTGGTGCAGTATTTGGTCTGTTGAGGATTGGATACGCATTTGTCAAGAGAGATCAGTGATGGCGAAGATTTATAGGGAGGTTCGTGGTTTTAATTCTGTGCTGTTCATGTTGAGGTTGTGGAGTTCAGTAATGGATTGTAACATTGAAACTTGAAAAGCTTTCAAGTAGAAATGTCACTCAACATTCACAATTGCAGCCATCTGGCTCTTTGATATCAGCAATCATTAGTCTATGTTCCAGAAATGCACTAGAAATATCTCTGGTCTTGAAAATAAAATCGATTGTTTCCCAACGGTCAAAGTTACTTGTCTCTATAATATATAGCAATGGTTTATATACATATATATTCACATGTGTGTGTTTGTGTAGTGTATACCAGGTTTAAGTTACTTATTGCTGTAATATATTGCTGTACTTATTTTGTGTGTGTATGTGTGTGCGGGTGTGTGTGTGTGTGTGTGTGTGTGCTGCTTGGTCCTTCTTTACACTATATGATAATGGTTGTTGTCTATATAATGTGTGTATGGAAGTGTGTGTAATGGCCAACATTACTTGTCTTTATAATATATATCATTATGGTTATTATGTATGTAACTCTGGAAGGTGGCCAGCTGGTAGAATTGTGTGTTGGACACAAGGCTCTGCAGCATTATTTATGGTATTTTATGGTCTGAGTTCAAATCCCACTAAGGTCAACTTTGTTTTCCATCCTTTTAGGGTTGATAAAATAAAGTACCAGTTAAATACTGCCTGACTGGCACATGAAATGCACCATTCGAGCATGGTCATTGCCAGTGCTGCCTGACTGGCTCCCGTGCTGGTGGCACGTAAAAAGCACCATTCAAGCGTGGTTGATGCTAGTATTGCCTGACTGGCCGTCATGCCGGTGGTGCGTAAAAAGCACCCACTACACTCTAGAAGTGGTTGGCGTTAGGAAGGGCATCCAGCTGTAGAAACCTTGCCAGATCAGATTGGAGTCTGGTACAGCCTTCTGGTTTGCCAGTCCTCAGTCAAATCGTCCAATCCATGCCAGCATGGTAAGTAGATGTTAAACGATGATGATTAAGTACTGGGGTTGATGTAATTTACTAATTACTCCTGCCCCTTACCACCACCACCACCACCACCACTACCATCTCAAAATTACTGAGTTTGTACCTGGATTTGAAACTATAAAGTAGACATCAGTTTACAGAAGCAGGTGTGAGCAGTGACCAAAGTTACCTGTCTTTATAAATATATAGCAGCGTTTTATGTAAATAGCTGTGTATATAATAAGCATCAGAAAATTACTATTTCTAAATCTTACAACGAGAGATATTCAACAACAGTACTTTGGAGTAAAGATTTTTTGCCAACATAATGTGGCAGTCCTGGTTTAGGACGAATGTTGCTGTAATTTAGCCCCAGGAGACATCGTCTGGCTATACGACACGATCTGTGTCCTTATATTCCCTTGTTTGAAAATATAAGGACACAGATTGTGTCGTATAGCCAGCTGGAGACGATGTCTCCTGGGGTTAAATTACAGCAACATTAATCCTAAACCAGGACTGCCATATTATATTGGCAAACAGTCTTTACTATAATAAGTATGTCAGTGTACTGGGCCAAAGTTTGTTCTCTTTATGATATATAACAATAGTTATTATGTATATTTGTGTATATATGCATGTATGTATAAGAAGCAAAGAGTCCTGTGTTTATAATGTATAGTCATGATTATTGTGTATAAGTCTCTGTAAGTATAAATATATGTGTGTTGGCCAATGTTACCTGCCTTTATGATATATAGTAATGGTCATGTGTGTATATCTGAATGTATATGCATTCGTATGTGTGCGTGTAATGTAACATAATGTATGTACATCAGGTCCTTAAAATAAGTAAAACAATATCTGCAGTAATATATCTGTAGATTTTTATCTACATATAAGCATATGTGTATGGGTGTGGGTGGCTGGCTGTATATCTGTATGGCTGTGTGTGTATGCATGCATTCATTAAAATCACATTTGCATTCAAAGCATAAACACAAAAAGGAAAAAGCTTCAATGTGACAATGGCTCTCGACAACATGGCAGACAGAAAGTACCCTGAGGGAATGTTCTGTAGAGAAGAAAACTAAATAACAGGAAGAGGTTTCAAATATATAAAATAGAGAAATGAGAAATCTTGTAATCAACTGAGATTATCAAGGTTGTAAAACTCTTAACATTTGTGTATTTAATAGACACAACATTTGTCTCTGGTAACACTTTCCCTTGGCATTATTGTTGATTTTTATCATCAGTGTCATTACATTCTGTCTCCCCATTTTCTCTCCCCCATCATCTTTCTCTCACTGTACATGTGGATTTGTATGTCCCAAAAGTCACTGATGGGTTTCAATTTTTAATAACTTCCTTAATTTTACAAATAAATGCATGAAATTTTGGTACAATATAAAAGACATAATGGAAATTAATATGCACAAGTCAAATTTTGCAACACCACTACATCACATATGAAAAATGACATTGCTTAAATGGCAGACATTTTCCACTTTGCATGTCTGTGCTCTTTCCAGAACTTGCACCATAACATCCTTAAGAGTTTCAGACCCCACTTCTCTGATTTCTCTATTGATGTTCTCCTTCAGTTGCACCAGGGTCTCCAGTTTGTTGACGTAAATCATTTCTTTCAGGTATCCCCACAAGGAAAAAATCCAGGCTAGTCAAGTCTAGGAAACGTGAAGACCATTCAAAGTAGATCTCACAGATGGTTCCAGCAAGGTGGGGCAACTGCTCATACTGCAAGAGAAACTATGAAGTTGGAAAGCATGGAAAGCGGACATTAAACAACGATGATGATGATGATGATGATGTATACATAGTAATAACAATAATAATCTTTGGAGGGAATTAATAAATATTTTACTGCATCACTACACGTGTTTCCACGATTCACATATCTCTTATGATCATAGTTCGTATTCCTGGGATGATTACATTACAGCCTGTAGTATCTATGGCTATTGGATGAATCATTTTCATGCATCTAGACCATGATCTTAAGAAATATGTGATTTGTGGAACCGCACATAGTCGCGTATTAAAATATTTATAAATTCCATCCAAAGATTCTTGTTGTTATTACCATATTTATCCTACATTATATTGGCAAAGCTTTGTGCAACTCCAAAACACTGGTGTTGCCAGTTGGCATCATCAGGCTGTAGCTGGCATATTAGAATAGCAGCTTTTATATACATATTCAAAAACATTTCCTGTAAACGCACTTAAAGGATATATATATATATATATGTATATATAAGTCAGTAAATAGTGGGGTTGTGTTAACCGCACGTGGAGAAATAATAGGAAAATGAAAAATAATAATAAGGCAGAATGCTAAACTGGAAGCATATTTTAATAAAGATTTTTAACCGGCTTTCATTGCATGGCAAATTTTCAAGAAGAGGGAGAATGAAAATGTTTTTTACAAAAAAGTAAAAAATGAAAAAAATAATATATAAAAAAAATTAATATATAAAAAGATAAATATGCTAATACATTATATTGTCTTTGAGCTTTTAAAGTTCAATGGTAATTCATGTAGATAATGGTTGGGAAAATAAGGATGCATGAAAATTGAGAGTTGTGTTAGGTTTAAAAAAGTATATGTTACAATATATGTATATATATATATATATATATATATATATATATATATATATATATATTGTAACATATAATTGCCAACCAAGTGTGGCGTCCTATGCAGGACAGTGCTAGTGGTGTTTATAGCACAAGGAAGACATCTCTTCCAGCTGGCTAAAGACACACATTCTGTGTCTGATTAGTATTTGTGGGGGGAGGTCATTGCTCGCATCTCTAGAGCCTTACGTGATACACATAGACTCGAGCTTCTGGGTGGTCACCCATCCTCAGTGTTTGTTAATCACTAGCTAGTGATGAAAATTCTTTATTACTGGCACAAGGCCTAATTACAGAGGGGACATGCAAAGACATGTGGGAACATAAAACATATGAAGGATGAATGTGAAATGAATGTATTTACAATGCAAATGAGCCGGCCATCTTGCTCCCGCTGTGAGATGAAACCATGTATTCCTTTACCATTAACTTCCTTTTACCGAAATTTTCATGGAGAAGTCCAGTTGACACCCCATAGACGTCATGAAGTCCAGACCTAAGAGACAAGGATACACCATCTCCACCACATGGCCACTACCATTAACACAACCTCTAGCCTCGCTCCAAGGCAAAACCGCAACTTCCCTTTTTGCTTTTGCCCTATGATTACACCTTTTAAACAAATGTTCAAACAATTTCCTTCTTATCTTCCTCCCCACTTTTTTTTCTTCAATAACAAAAGTCAACCAAATGTATATCACATTATTTTCTAAAAAACATTTTGGAAACCTATTCATTCGACTTGCAAAATGACTTGTTTTTCCTTTTTCCTTTTTTCTTAAAAGTTCAAATAAATATTTTCTGAGTTACAGTCTTTACCAAATTGTATTGAATTACCTCTTCTCTCTCTCACAATGTCTTTAACACTTACACTCCTTTATATTGGGGTATCCTATCTCACTATAATTTTCTTTTTGTTTGTGTTTTTATGTTGTCTCTTTTTGTTTCTATTTTCCTGCTGTTTTGTGTGTTCTTGTATTTTCCTCTCTAAGTCAGTGTGTTCGTGCATTTGTGTGTCTGTGTGTTCGTTTGACTGTAACTCTACATGTTTCGTCTGTGTGTCTATGTTTTTAGGTTTCCATATTTCTGAGTTGTCATGTTTCTGGTCTGCAATATGACTATTTAAAACAACTCAAAGAGTAGAATGTTTTGGTGAAGACCTCATGAAAAAGATATTAGACTGAAAACAAATTATGCAGCTCTAAGCAGGTAAACATTTGGTGCAAAAAATGTGCAAGGCTGCAGTAGAGTCCCCATTAAGAAGCAGCCACAAGAATTTGATAACGAAGTGGCATAAGAGGCCCACCATGTCCAGTTTGAACTATTGGCTGACCAGAATGGATGGGATGATGGGCAAAGAGCAGTTCAGCTTGCTGCTAGTCTAAAGGGCACTGCACGAAAGGTACTGAGCCAGTTGTCTGTGGAGGACAGAAGCTGTTGTTGTTTACTGGTTGAAGTATTAGAGAGAAGATATGGCACCATGTGCCTGAGTGAAGTGTACAGGGTACGATTTCAGACCCACATAAGGGCCAGAGGAGAATCACTACAACAGCCTGTCCAGGAACTTTTGGTTCTTCTGAAAGAGCAGATTATTTATGCTTTGGGCAGGGCAGAGCTTAAAGTTCAGGTGAAACAAGCACAGGTGAATACTATGCAAGAGGTATTGGCTAGAGCTCTGAAATTTGAGTCATGTGGGAAGATTTCAGGTGGACTTCAGTTCCAGATTCAAAGCAAAGAAGGGGAAAGTACATGAAGCAGGAAGATTTAATGGAAGTTGTTGGCACAGCAAGAAGGTTGAACATAAAAGAGAAAGCTGTTTGAAGAAGAAAGAACAAGAGATGGTTGCAATAGATTGTTGGCACTGTGAGAGGCCAGGACACAAGATGCCAGGACACAAGATGCCAGGACACAAGATGCCAGGACACAAGATGCCAGGACACAAGATGCCAGGACACAAGATGCCAGGACACAAGATGCCAGGACACAAGATGCCAGATTGTTACAGCCTGAAGAGAGAGCAAAGGCAGGATGGGAGGAAAAAGTCCACACTTAGAAGAGAGTGTAAGAACATGTGGTGAAAAGGGACATCTCAGTTTTGACTGACCTACATGAAAGAAAGATAGTAAGAAGGTAATGGAAGACAAAGGAGAGTCAGAAAACTAGAAGAGGTTGGTGTTAAGGAGCAACTGCCGGCTGAATATTCCAAAGAAGCCCCAACCCCAAAAAGATGTAAAAGGACTGGAATTCACAGCAAACAAGTGGAGGATAAAATTGATGGCCAGAAGTGTTACCTTGTCATTGATTGGGTTGTGGGGCAGACTTTTGTGAGACTCAAGATGTTACAGCATCGAGATCTACCAGAGTCATCACAGCAGTTGTGTGGTGTTACTGGGCACTGCACTGAACTGAGAGGACTGGTTGATGCATTATTTACATTATTTACATTTGACGGATATTTGTCCTCATTTTGTTTGTTGTTAAAAAAAGTTTCGGCTGATATACTCTCCAGCCTTCATCAGGTGTCTTGGAGAAATTTCAAACCTGGGTTCTCATTCCTAAAGTATTTTTCAATGTTATTTATTATTATCATTATTATTATTATTATTATTATTATTATTATTATTCAAGATCACTGCCTGGAATCGAACTTGGAATCTTGGGGTTAGTAGCCTACGCTCTTAACCACTACACCATATGCCCGTGGTTGATGTCTTGATTGAGGTTGCAGAACTAAAGGTCATGCTTCCAGGCCATGTGCCGGAGATGGAGTATCCTTGTCTCTTAGGTCTGGACTACATGACCTCTATGGGGTGTCAACTGGACTTCTCCATGAAACTTTCGGTAAAAGAAAGATTAGTCCCTGTCAAGGTGATAAAGCGGACTATTGCTGGCGGTGAAACAAAAGCATTACAGATGACAGGGATCTCACCGGAATCGAAACTACTGCTGCACAATAGTGTGAAGCACCATATTGACACCCAACTGAGCAACAGAGGATGGTGCCAGTGCAGCATAAAGAAATAGAATGTTCTGAAAGAGAAGTCAATACGGAAAGAGATCTGTAAGATAAAAGAAATGTTGAGTCGGAATTGCAAAATGTTCGTCAAAACTTTATAGGAGAGACCAAATCTTTTCATGAAGTCAAAGCAAAGCATGCAGAGCGGTTGCAGGAAAGCGATAGGAAAAACCTTGAAGCAGAAAATAGATCTTTGAATGAAATAAAATGGGAAACTAAAAGAGCAAGTGTCCTCACAGAACAGTGACAACAACTGACTGTCAGGAAGTAAATTTCAGCTGATCTGGAAAAATAAACAAACTAAAGGCAAGTATATTACAACCCCCCCCCCCCCCCCCAAAAAAAAAACCAAATGGGATGTGATACAGAGCAACATGCATAAAAGGATTGTTGTATAAAAGACGCAAATTTGAATCTCTGGTTTTGCAAGCAAAGATCATCATCATCATCATCATCGTTTAACGTCCGCTTTCCATGCTAGCATGGGTTGGACGATTTGACTGAGGACTGGTGAAACCGGATGGCAACACCAGGCTCCAGTCTGATTTGGCAGAGTTTCTACAGCTGGATGCCCTTCCTAACGCCAACCACTCAGAGAGTGTAGTGGGTGCTTTTACGTGTCACCCGCACGAAAACAGCCACGCTCGAAATGGTGTCTTTTATGTGCCACCCGCACAAGCCAGTCCAGGGGCGCTGGCAACGATCTCGCTCGAAAATCCTACAGGAGCCAGTCAGGCGGTACTGGCAACGGCCACGCTCAAAATGGTGCATCTCATGTGCCACCCGCACAAGAACCAGTCCAGGGGCACTGGCAACGATCTTACTTGGCTTGCCGGGTCTTCTCACGCACAGCACATTTCCAAAGGTCTCGGTCAGTAGTCATCGCCTCGGTGAGGCCCAATGTACGAAGGTCTTGCCTCACCACCTTAGCCCAGGTCTTCCTGGGCCTACCTCTTCCACGGGTTCCCTCAACTGTTAGGGTGTGGCACTTTTTCACGCAGCTATCCTCCTCCATTCTCACCACATGTCCATACCAGCGCAATCGTCTCTCTTGCACGCCACAACTGATGCTTCTAATGTTCAGCTTTTCTCTCAAGATACTTACACTCTGACGGGTATTCACATTGACATTACACATCCAACAGAGCATACTGGCTTCATGGAAAAGATAATTATTTGTGGTCACATGACTGTTTAAAGCATAGGCCGTATGATTTTGGCACATTTTTTACTGTGTGGGCGAACTATAAATACTACTGTTGATTACATGGTGAGTTTAGTTATGCAGCTTTAAGTAGGCAAAGAATTGGTAAGTATGATTGACTATGATTGACTTTAACTCAAAATATCTCAACTTTCTGAAAAGCAAACTATATTTGTGTTCAAATGAAAGATCTCCACCTTGTTAACCCCATAAAAATATATTAAAGAGAAAAAAAGTTATGCATCTTTCAATAATTGCCAGTTGTAAATATGTGTTGCAATTACAAAAATACTCAAATGACAATTTGTCAATATAAGGCAAACAGAAAATCCAGTCTATAATTGTTTTGTTTTTTAGTCGACCTTCTCTCCCAATTCATTTAATTCTTCATTGCTCATAATTAGTGCTTTATATTTTTTTTATTATTGGTCTCTTAAAAATTTTGTTCCTGATAAATATTAATTAAAATTAATTCTAAATAGACAGATTTCATAATACTCAATGTAAAGAAAATACTATTCAATTTAGAATATTTCTAGCAAAAATGAATAGGCATCAATTATTGATCAATAAAAAAATAAAATAATATGAAAAATTAAACTGAATTTATTATTAGAATAAAAATTATTAATTTTTTTGCATTGCCTGTAAAAAAAAGTGAACTAGAATGAAAAATGTAAGCAAGAGATATCAATATTCTCAAGTATTTAATAAACCTGGAAAAATACAGGACAAGAAGTAAGCCTAAAATAAAATTTGAATGGCTTAACAATTAAATAAACTATTCAAATAAGCCAAGCCATTCAAAACTGGTCAACCATCTTTCACCCAAATTATTTCACTATTTCTAAGCTTGATTAAAAATGAAATTTAAAATTTAAATAAATGAAAACGAAGTGATGACTGCCATAATGTTTTCTAACATTAGTAGTTAAAATTTTTTACAAATGCAAAGAAAGTAGGTAAATAAATTAAATGTTTGATTATAGTAAAATTTAAACCTATTCAAATCCGGGGATGAGTCAAAAGGTAATGCCATTTTGTTTAGGACAGGTATAATTACCAACACAGAAACATGTATCATACATCAAAATGAAGCTGGAACCCTGTGGATCACATCCCTACTTCTCAACATAATCACCGTTTCTCTCAATAGCAATGTTCCACCTTTGAGTGAGAGCATGTATCTCTGCCCCATAAAATTCTGTTGACTGTTCTTTGAGCCACTTCTTCACTACAGTTTTCACTTCCTCATCACTTGAATAATTTAGTGCCTTCAAACTATCATCTCTTTGGCCCCATGAAAGAGGGTTTTTGACTCACCCTCCTAATTAAATGTTTTCTTTGTTTTATTTTTAGCAAAATTATTTTACCTTACTTTTAAAATTTTGATTTTTAGTTAGTAACTGTTTGTCAGTTCATTTTCCAGTTCGGTAAATCTAGGTTTCCCTGAAATAAATTCTGATGTCATAGAGTTAATTATAACGAAAGAAAATAAAGATCATCTTTATAGCATTGTATTAATAATGAATAAACAGAAATGAATCTCCATTTCAAAAATCTTAAAACAATTTTTATTTGAGATGTGAGAAGTTATGATAAAGCATCAGATTATTTTTATCAAATTTTATATTTATCTGCAGTATTTTAAGCTCTTTCGTTTTAGACTTACTTCTTGCGTGAAAGATGGTTGATCAGTTTCGAATGGTTTGGCTTATTTGAATAGTTTATTTAATTGTTAAGCCATTCAAATTTTATTTTAGACTTACTTCTTGTCCTGTATTTTTCCAGGTTTATTTGAGAATATTCATTTCTCTTACTCGCATTTTTCATTCTGGTATATACATTTAACTAACATTCTGGTATGCTAAAACAATTAGAATGCATGTGATCTCATTACTGTTCTATAATCAAGCCATGCATACACACACATGCACACATACATATATATATATATGTACACACATACATATATTTGTATACATATGCACACATGTACATTCAGTGTCATATATAAATGTATATACGAAAGGGGGCTGAAAAGTTCCTGGGTTTAAGGGTTTCATGAAAGGCCTGGTTGGAGGCCCAAACTTCTGAGTTCTTTTACAGGACTTAGAAAAACTGAAGGACCACTGCACTGTATTTTCTTTTACCCAAAGCCAGGAACTTTTCACCACACTCTCATATGTATGTCGGTATGTGTATAAGCATGCACATTTCAAAATGTAACCACATGTGAATCGTTGGCGATTTTCTTCCTCCGTCTTCCTTTCTATTGGACTTTCCTCTGTTTCTGAAGAAGAGCTTTGCTTGAAACGTAAAACCACCTTTCTTTCCTTCCTTGAGCATCTGCTAATACTTTACATGTATCATGTCCTCGTGTTGTTTTTTGGGGATTTACTGTATAAGCATGCACATATATTCTTTTCTACTTTAGGCACGAGACCCGAAATTTTTGGGGAGCGAGCAAGTCGATTAGATCGACACCAGTACACAACTGTTACTTATTTTATCGACCCCGAAAGGATGGAAGGCAAAGTCAACCTCAGTGGAGTTTGAACTCAGAACGTAAAGACAGATGAAATACTGCAAAGTATTTTGCCCGGCATGCTAACGTTTCTTATTTCTTTATTGCCCACAAGAGGCTAAACATAGAGGGGACAAACAAGGACAGACAAATGGATTAAGTCGATTACATTGATCACAGTGCATAACTGGTACTTAATTTATCAACCTCGAAAGGATGAAAGGCAAAGTCAACCTCAGCGGAATTAGAACTCAGAGTGTAACAGCAGACAAAATACCACTAAGCATTTCACCCGATGTGCTAACGATTCTGCCAGCTCGCTGCCTTAGCATGCGCATATATTAAAACATTCGATTGTAGTTTTTTTTTTCCACATAATAATTTAAATGAGGATTTTAAAATCTGGTTGAGAAACATTAAATGTTGTTCAGACGGAAAAGGGTCAGGTGATGTAATGGTGGTGGTGGTGGTGGTGGTGGTGGTGGTGATGGTGGTGGTAGTGGAGATCACATAAACAAAGAGAGAAAGAAAGGATGAAGAAGTAAATGGGAAGTGTGGTGGGGAGGAGAGATATGTTATATTCATAGTTTCTGTGAGATTGTTGGCTAACACACGCACTCGCTCACGCTACAACATACACACACATACTTACAACATGTACAAGCATACAACATGCTACCACACACACACCTTTAATCAAGCATACACATACACATTATGATATACATACTACAACATACACACATACCTAGACACTGCAACAAACAAACATGCACATACACCGTACACAGATGCTACAACATATAATAACATACACATGCATACATATAAACAAAGCTACACACATATACATACACACATGACACGGCACCCACAAATCCATAAATACATGGTATGATTAATAAGTATCCAAACTGTTGCCATGGTAATGAAGCGAAACCATGCAGAGTAAAGCTGCTTGGCACAGATAGACCTTGAACTCTGCTGTATCGCCATGACAACCTACTCTGTCGTGCGATGATCACATGCTACACATGTTCCTTCCAACCACTGCTGTAAACAACGGAAGTGAGCTCAAATGTTAAAACGTAGTGCACATGCACAGCAGAGTTCAAGGTCAATCTGTGTCAAGTGGCTTCATCCTGTGTACTTTAGCTTTGTTACTATGGCAACAGTCCGGATACTTATTGATCAGACTTCATGTATATGTATGTGTGCCATCACCACCATCATCATCATCATTGTTTAACGTCCGTTTTCCATGCTGGACGGTTTGACTGAGGGCTGGCAAGCTAATGGGCTTTACCAGGCTCCAATCTCATCTGGCAAGGTTTCTACAGCTGGATGCCCTTCCTAACACCAATCACTCCAAGAGTGTAGTGGTGCTTTTTGCGTGCCACCAGTACGGGGGCCAGTCAGGCAGCACTGGCGTTGACCATGCATTAGCAAAAAAAAAGTGGGAAAATGATATCTTGAAGTAGATGTGGAGAAAGAGGTGGGGAAACCAGCAAAGCTGGGCACCGTTAATCGAAAAGTTAGCTTCATTAACTGTTAATCTGTTAACCGAAAAGTTAACTTTGATAATCTTTAATTATTTCCTAATGTAACAGAAGTTATTGATAAACCGTTAACATTAATTTTTGTTATAGAAAAAACAAAAAATCATTTTTGTCTCTCAAATCACCTAAAAACACCATTAAAAAGTGCCAAAAATATAAAATCTGTTAACTTCAATTGAACTGAAGTTAGTGGAAGTTAACTTAAGTTGACATGAGTTAACAGAAGTTAAATGCACAAAAACTATCTTTTCCTAAACATGGTCAGTCCACATCACTCCATAAGGGGCATAGAGCCAGTTTCCCGGTTTCTCTGGCGTATATATTTCCCCCCTCGATGGCATGCTAGTCCCTCACATGATTACTCATTTTTACCAGCTGAGTGGACTGGAGCAACGTGAAATGAAGTGTTTTGCTTAAGAACACAATGCCTTGCCCGGTCCAGGAATTGAAACCACAATCTTGTGGTCATGAATCCAACACCCTGACCACTAGGCCATGTGTCTCGATTTTCCTAAATCCGTACTGCTGAAATTGGTGCATGTCGAACATCTCCATCTTTCTTTTATGCCATCAAATACTGAAATTTTGTCCCTGTAGGTTGTAAGATCAACCCTATCTCTCTCTTGAAGCAACAACGGGGCTTTAAAATTGATTGAAAATATAAATATTTGGTCTGCAAAGTGTATTTCTTGTTTTTCTTCTTAAACCCATCCACAATTCCACTGTTTGTTTTTACCATAAACACTAGAGAGCATTGAATACAGAAACAACCATTGCACTAAACATCACACACACACACACACACACACACACACACACGTGCATTGACACAGGTATACACACACACACACAGAGCTTGTTTTTCCCTATCAACTTCAGAGGACATCAAATACACGCAGCCATCACACTAAACATACCTTGCATACACACACACACACACACACACACACACACACATACACACACACACACACACACACAAACACATCGTCTCTCTTCTCTCTGTGAGCATCAGAGAACATCAAATGTACTGAACAATGAGTACACAAATACACACACACACACATGTACTTGTACTCATACACACAAACACACACACACATTGTTTCTCTTCTTACTATGAACATCAGAGAACATCAAATACATTCAACCAATCACACACACACACACACACACACCTATGCACACACTTACACACACACGCGACACACACTTATGCACAGACTCACACACACACACACGAACTCGCTCATATGCACGCACTGCACACATTTTATATATATACATATATATATATATACATATATATATACATATATATATATATACATATATATATATATATATATATATATATATATATATATACACTCTCACATATACATACATCCGCAAATACATATAAAAGTGTTCACACAAATACATACACACATATGAACCACACGTATATACACTGTACACATACGCACACACATGCTCTTAAAACACGTACGCACACTTTTACGCACAAATACATTCCAAACACACTCTTATTCACATACATAGGCTCACACATTCACACACACACACAGAGCATACATCCATATGCACTCACAAATACACATATACATACACATATACATACACAACTTCACACACTCTCTCACACACAGATACACATACGAACACACATGCTTATAAACACATACATATACACTTTTACACACAGACATGTACACACACATATACACATACACTCACAGACACACACATATATATATATATATACAGACGCATACGGACACAAAGGCTCACAGATACACACACACATACACACACACATACATATACACTTACACACACATACATACAACACAACACAACACACACACCCAGACTCCCTTCTGAAGCATCAGCTTCACAGAACGTCAAACACAGCCAACCACCCAACTGTACAACATGACACCAGCCACCCAACTGAACAACATGACACCAGCCACCCAACTGAACAACATGACACAAGGTAAAGATAGATTCTGTACCTGTACGCAGTCTCTCAGCCTGCTAGAAATAGCAACCAGATATTCCTCAAATCACACATTGCTGTCTTATCAAAGGAACAGGGCACATTAAACAATATATTCCTTGATACACACAAAACAGTTTCTACATTCTTTTGCTTGTTCTGTCATTGGACTGTGGCCATGCAGGGGCAGCGCCTGGAAGGAGTCAGTTGATGAAGCTGACCCCATTACTTGTTGTTCTCACTAAGTCTGGTGCTAAACCACTGAGTTTTGGGGATTCATGCGAATCAACACCGTTTGTTAAGCAACAGGCGACACACACACATGGATATATATATGTATGCATATGTGTATGTGTTTGTGTGTGTGTTGTGTGCATCATCATCATCATCACCATCATTTAACGTCCATTGTCCATGCTGGCATGGGTTGGACGGTTTGACTGGGCAGGCAAGGCTGGAAGGCTGCACCAGACTCCAGTCTCATTTGGCATGGTTTTCTACGGCTGGATGCCCTTCCAAATGCCAACCACCTTGAGAATGCAATGGGTACTTTTATGTGCCACTGGCACAGGTACCATATGTGTGTGTATGTACATCCATGTATTCGTGTGTGTGTGCGTATGTATATATATACGTGTGTGTGTGCATATGTATATATATATGTGTGTGTGTATGTGTACTTATGTGTGAGTTTATGTAAAGTGCAAGAATTGGCCGACTCGATCATGGTTGGGTTTATATTCTGTAGAGGTAAGGACTGAGCAACCGGCAACAATGTGGCCAATACTCTCCAGTTTGTCATTG
The DNA here is from genome assembly GCF_046866305.1 of Octopus bimaculoides. NCBI lineage: Eukaryota > Metazoa > Mollusca > Cephalopoda > Octopoda > Octopodidae > Octopus > Octopus bimaculoides. The sequence goes on along the minus strand of NC_142928.1, from coordinate 4,125,426 downwards.
CAGAGTCTACACGTTGTGTCTACCTCATTGTGTGTGACATTAGCTTGATAGTTCCAGGTGAGGAGGCTCTGATCTTGTACCACCACGATAAATCCTTCCGTTTCGGCTTCCAAGCCAGCACTCACCAACGACTGATGACTTCTTCTCATTATCTACATCAGCTTCTTCAGCTCGTTTGGGTTATTGCTCGTGCAATGGTTTTTCTTTCCACAGTCTCGATATTACCTTCCAGCTTTCCTGTTTGGTTTTTGTTTCACACATTTTTGCTGCCTTAGTGGGTGGTGTGCCCTCCTTATCATTGTCATTATTATTATTATTATTATTATTATTATTATTATTATTATTATTATTATTATTGTTCAGTAGTTTTATTTTTATAACGTGCTTTCACTTCACTACCGAGCGCAGCTCTGTGTGCCTTGGGTATGTGCTGTGGTTTGCTGTGATGCTCTTATGGTTACTGTATTGAAAGGGTTTTGCGTAGGATGTGTGCAGTGCCCAGTAGTGCAATTTTCTGTATGTTATATATATTTGTAAGTCCTGGTGTTTTTGTTATGTATTTGTCTGAATATTTTTTTTATTATACCTAAGGCACCTACTATGATAGGAATTGTTTCTGTTTTTAGATTCCACATTCGAGTTACCTCTATTTCCAAGTCTTTGTATTTTGAAAGTTTTTCCATTTCTTTCAGAGAAACCTTGTCATCTGCTGGTATTGATACATCAATTAGAAAGCATTTTTTTCTTCATGATCTTTGACAACTATATCTGGTCTATTTTCCTTAATTTCTCTATCTGTGTGTATTAGCATATCCCAGAGTATGGTTGCTTTCTCGTTTTTTATTTTTATTTATTATTATTATTATTATTTTTATTTATTATTATTATTATTATTATTATTTCATATACACTCAACAGATTAGACTGTGGGAAAAGAAAAGAATCCTAACATCAGGCTACGAGTAGCCTTAGATGCCAAGAACCCTCTTAAGTATCCTAGTTGTCCCTAATAACACTGTTAATTATTATTATTATTTTTTCTTTATCACAGGTTTTGTTTGAACCCCTGGAGTCTTGCATGCACAGCGGGCTTACTACCTGCAGCCTACGGTACTATGCTATCCATTCTTTTCAGCCTCTATTACTTTCCTGATTATTCTGGCCATGCCAAGGAGGCAAACCTTTTGTAACAGTTCTCCTGGGCAGACCTATTCCAATTTCCTTGATATTCCCCTTGATGCCTTCTGATACTGTCCCCAAGGACCCAACAATAATTGGCACTATCTTCAGCTTCTTCATTTTCCATAGCCAGGCTATTTCGTACTTAAAAGGTTGTATTTATCTATGTGGGTTATTATTATTCAAAGTGACACTGGCGTACAAATATATGACTACCTGTCTGATAAGGGTACACCAGGCACATGCATCACAACCATATGTGCGCGATATGGTGATCTCATATCAAGATAAACAGCACATGACCTTGCAGGTGGGGCCCAGTTAGAATTTTCTTCAGGTCGAGTAGCCCATCCCACTCAAAAGGTCCCTGAATAAGGGTTATTTAAGGATGTTGAACGAAACACCCATGTTTTGAAAGGTGAATTATCCAAACCCCAAAGAATTCCTCTCAACACATGGCTATGATGCTCCCCCACTATACTTCTGCTCATGATCAGAGATGCACATATCGTCAGCCACCAAGGGACATGCTCAACTGGTTGAAGTCAAACAACTGACAAGCAAATCTTTGGTATTGAGCGGAATATATAATTATTATTATTATTGTTACTATTGTCATTGTCTTTGCACAGCTTCTAATGCTGGAGATGTACTGTGATGTCAGCTGTTCCCTACCAGTGAACTAAGGTAACACCCCTTGTTTTTCCTGCATCTTCTGGAGTATTCGAGCGGTTCCAAGCAGTGCTGTTTTCTGCAAGTGCTCCACCCTTATTGCAGCCCCTATTTGTTCCACATACTTCTCGAGATTTTTGCTCACTGTTTCCAGGGCTCTGACAATTATTGGTACTATTGCTACCTTTTTCATCGACCACAACTGCTTAACTTCCCAAGCTAACCTGTCATATCTATCGACTTTTCTCTCTTCCTTATCACATACCTTGTTGTCAGCTGGGGATGCTATGTCTATGATCCAGCATCGTTTGCTTTCTTTCTCAATTAAGACTATGTCTGGCTTCCTATTCTCTTTCTCATGGTCGCACTGAATCATAAAATCCCACAGGATCTTTGCATTATCATTTTCGCTGATGCCTTTGGGTTTGTGTCATAACAGTTTTTGCTTTGTCAAGTCCATACTTGTTACAAAGTGTCCAATGGACAAGCATGGCTATATTGCCATGGCATCTCTTATATTCCTACTAGGCTAGTGGTGTACATTATTGTTATTATTATTTTTATTATTATTTTTATTATTATTATTATTAATAATAATAATAATAATTGTCAAAGATCATGAAGAAAAAAAATGCTTTCTAATTGATGTATCAATACCAGCAGATGACAACGTTTCTCTAAAAGAAATGGAAAAACTTTCAAAATACAAAGACCTGGAAATAGAGATAACTCGAATGTGGAATCTAAAAACAGAAACAATTCCTATCATAGTAGGTGCCTTAGGTATAATAAAAAATATTCAGACAAATACATAACAAAAATATCAGGACTTACAAATATATATAACAGAGAAAATTGCACTACTGGGTACTGCACACGTTCTATGCAAAACACTTTCAATACAGTAAACATAAGAGCACCACAGCAAACCACAGCACATACCCAAGGCGCACAGAGCTGCGCTCGGTAGTGAAGTGAAAGCACGTTATAAAAATAAAACTACTGAACAATAATAATAATAATAATAATCCTGGTTTTAATGCTGTCTTCCCCTCACTGTTTCAGGCTTTGGAAGTTATCCCCCTCTACTTCCCTTGATCAAATTTAAACTTTCAATAAATATTTTCTTCTTAAAATCTGTTTGCTTGCTAAAATAAATGATATTATCCCTGGTTTAACTCTGCTTCCGAGCCTTGCACACATGCAATTTGATCTCATCATTTAACGAAGGATTATGGAAATAAAATAAAGCTTCAGTATCTGATAGATTGATGTGTCTTTTTGCTTTCCCTTTTTTTCTTTTCTTTCTTTCTTTCTTAAATGCCATGTCATCTCCGATGTTGCTACCGAATGGCAGTTCTTGTTTCGTCCTTTATGAAAATTTTATTAATCATCTTGTGATGTAACAATAAACTGGCTTTTCTCGTTTATCATTTTTACACAGGAAATTTCACAGGAAATATATCTTCTAACGAAATTAACGTTCCTGTCAAATCACTTTTTCTTTTCTTCTTATTCTGCAAGAGAGAAATAACTTGTGGTGACAACGACAGCAGTGGCGGGGTGGTGGTGCTGGAACGCGGGGGGAGTGGTGAAAGCTGTTGTTGTTTACTCCCAGGATAATCCTGATTGAGTTGAACCAGGATCAACAATATTCAAACCACCCATGACCATCCAGTCCATTTATTACTTCTCTTTCAATCTCGACGTCCTTCGGAACCAGGGATTCTCAAACAGACAACTCCCACCCTACCCCCACCCCTTCCACAAAACAATCATACAATTTCCCCCTCCCCCCCTCATGTATTTTCATTAACAAGAAAACAAAATGGAGTTCATCTTTGTACAGTTCTTCTTGCTTTGTCATGGTGTTGGAAAAATTTCCAAAGTTTAAAACTCGCTTAGTTTTATTAATCAAGGCAATTTGTCTGCTGTTCTTCTTTTCAATCCTCCCAGGCCCTTCCCCTATGAGAAACATTGCTCTGGACTACATTGTCAGATGTGTCGGCTGTTATTTCTAGCAAACCTTGCAACTGCATAGAATCATTGAGAACCTTTTTTAGCATCAGAAACCAATTGCTAGAACATGATAATCTGTAAGGGATAGTCCCTCTTTTCTCAGAAAGTCCATATGGCTGTGTGGTTATGAAGTTTGCTTTGCGACCACATGGTTTTCACTTCAGTCCCTTACACTGGGTACATCTTATGGAGTTTCTACCTACACCTGTTCTACAGATCGAGCAGGGCCACCTACCTGAAGGTGGGTGCGAGGTGTTCACCTTCCTACTTACTAGAACTTTGGTCTTTGTGACATTGACTCCAAGACCCTTCAACCTTGCTTCCACACCTGGAATTTCTTCTCTAGTTCAGGTAATGATTCTATGAGGGCCAGGTCATCAGCATAGAGGAGCTCCCAGGGGCAGTTTGTCTTGAATTTCTTTATTAAGTGCCTGGAGGACTTTGATGAATAGGAGGGGGCTGAGGGCTGATCCTTGGTGGACCCCTACTTCTAGCTGGAATTCTTCACTAGACTAATTGCCAACCCTAACCTTACTAATGGCTTCTCTGTATAGGGCCTGTACAGCCCTTATTAACCATTTGCCAATCCCCAGTTTCTGCATCACCCACCAGATAAGGGATCAGGGGACCCTGTCATAGGCTTTCTCCAAGTCCACAAAAGCCAAGTATAGAGGTTTATCTTTGGCTAGGTATTTCTCCTGCAGCTGCTGTACCAGGAATATGGCATCAGTAGTGCATCTACCTGGCACAAAACCAAACTGCATCTCATCTAAGCAGACTCTTTCCCTAATTAGTTGGGCTATGACCCTCTCCGTCACCTTCATCATGTGTATATATATATATATATATATATATATATATATATATATATATATATATATATATATATATATATATATATATGTATATATATATATATATATATATATATATATATGTGTAAATATATAAATATATATAGGCATAGGAGTGGCTGTGTGGTAAGTAGCTTGCTTACAAACCACATGGTTCCGGGTTCAGTCCCACTGTGTGGCAACTTGGGCAAGTGTCTTCTACTATAGCCTTGGGCTGACCAAAGCCTTGTGAGTGGATTTGGTAGATGGAAACTGAAAGAAGCCCGTCATATATATATATATATATATATATATTTATATAAGGGGCATTATTACAGAAAAATAATGCCACACACTGGACTTCCCAAAATAACCCCATTTAGTACCGAATGCTGATGAGCGAAATCTAGATTCATTCTAGTAATCGCGAAATTGGTCAATACACAGTTAAGTTTATTTAAAAGAAAGTTGGTCGTCTTCTGTTGGTTGTTTTTCCTCGCATTAAGTACTAAATGTGGTTATTTTGAGAAGTCCACTGTGTGGCGTTATTATTTTTCTGTAATAATGCCCTTTATATAAATATAAACGAATAATTATATTCTTGGGAATAGAAATTTCCCTTATGAATTTTTTTACACACTGGCTTCTTGATAAAATTCTTGTAAAAGATTTTTATCCTTTTTTGAATTTATATATATATATATATATATGTATGTGTGTGTATATGTTTGTGTGTCTGTGTTTTTGTCTCCCCCAACATCACTTGGCCACATTCAAATCACTGAAACAAGTAAAAGAGTAATATATATATATATAGAAACCATGCCAGAACAGACAATTTAGCTTGATGTGGCCCCTGGCCTTACCAACTCCAGTCAAATCGTCCAACCCATGCAAGCACGGAAATCAGATGTTAAATGATGATGATGATGATGATGATGATGATGATGATATATATGAAAGCCCATTATATACATATGCATGCAGGTATGTGGAAGCTTGCTCTGTGTGTGTATGCATGTACTTATGTATGTATGCATGCAGGTATGTGGAAGCCTGCTATGTGTGTATGTATGTATATATGCATGCATGTATGTATGCATGTATGTATGTGTATGTCTTTGTATTTGTCTTTCCTTCCAGTGTTTGATAACCAATGTCAGTTTGTTTGTGTCCCCATAAGTACTAGACTTAAAAATGAGCATGACAGTTGATTTGTTCAACTGATCCTATATGGAGGAGTGGAAGAAGATGTCAAGTCTGGAAGTGAGGGAGAAAGAATAATGCCAGGGACTAGAATTGAGGAGAAATGACATCACGTTAACAAGTGGGGCATTTGAATGGTTAGTCTTTCTTCATCAGAGTATTGAGTGGAACAGACATGTGGAAGGGACCTCCAAGGGAGAGCAGTTTTTTGGCCAAAATTGGGGTATTGTACATGTGTAGATACAACCAGTAAGTCCTACTCATCCTCATGAAGCAAAACTGGATACTCTGTTCTGATTTTGTCTCGAGGGAGAGCATCCTTATTTTTTTGCTTTTCTGTCCTCAGCAGTTATGGCCCATGTTTCACTGCTGAGGACTAGGCAGAAAGGTAAACAATAAGGATGCTCTTCCCTTGTGTAATGTCAGTGTGCATACACGACAGAGTTGTAAGTGCCCTGAGAAAAAAGTTGAACATAAGAAGCATCAGATGTGGTGTGCAAGAGAGACAACTGCACTGGTATGGTTATGTGTTGCGTATGGATGAGGACAGCTGTGTGAGGAAGTGCCACACCCTAACTGTGGAAGGAACCCGTGGAAGAGGTAGACCCAAGAAGAGGTGGTGAAGTATGATCTTTGAATGTTGGGCCTCTCAGAGGCAATAACAGGAGACTGAGACCTTTGGAAATATGTTGTGATTGAGAAGACCCGGCAACTAAAGTGAGATCGCAGCCATGGCCGATGCCAGTGTTGCAGGTCCGGCCCATGTAAGAGTACCCTTGATGTGTAGGGTGATAGGATATGCTTGAGAAGACCTGTTGAGTCAAGTAAAACTAAAATTGTAGCTGTGGCCATGCCCCCTCACTAGCTCCCATGCCAGTGGCACGTAAAAAGCACTATTCCGAATGTGATTGATGTTAGGGCCGCCTGATTGGCTCCCTGTGTCAGTGGCATGTAAGAAGCACCCACTATACTCTCGGAGTGGTTGGCGTTAGGAAGGGCATCCAGCTGTAGAAACATTGCCAGATCAGATTGGAGCCTGGTGCAGCTGCTGACTTTCCAGACCTCAGTCAAACCGTTCAACCCATGCTAGCATGGAAAACGGATGTTAAATGACGATGATGATGATGTCTACTCTTTGCAATGATGTTGCTCCAGCATGGCTGCAATCCAGTAACTGAATCAAGTCAAAATTAATGTAAATTACGCTAGATTACTGTTTTAGTCTTAAGAATTAAACATGTTTTTTAGTCTTTTTTTTACAAATCATTTTCGTAGAAGTAGTTGTATGCTGTCAACTTAATGTGACAGTCCCCTGAAGGGAATAATACTACTGTTGTTTAGACCGAGGAAGCTTCACCACTTCCTGTCGGCCCTGACACATTTCCTGTGTCCTTATGTTTACAAGGGGGAGACAAGCACCTCCACGCAGCTAAGCCTGCATCCAGAGACATGTTTCTGAGTCTTTGCTCGTCATCAGTCTGGAGTATCAAAGACTCAGAAGACCAGCAAAGACTCAGAAACATGTCTCTGGATGCAGGCTTAGCTGGGTGGATGTGCTTGTCTCCCCCTTATAAACATAAGGACACAGGAAATGTGCCAAGGCCGACAGGAAGCGGTGCAGCTTCCTAGGTCTAACCAACAGTAGTATTATTCCCTTCAGGGGACTGTCACATTAAGTTGACAGTATACAACTACTTCAATGTATCACTACTGCATAAATCCCTCTGAGAGATTTAGAAATGTATTATTTCTATTTTTGTAGAGTTTTTGCTAGCAAGAAGATTCAGATGTGAACGTGGGCCAAATATTGTTCAAGAATGTAGGATCTTCTCCACCCCTGATGTAGAAGCAGTGTTGGGCTATTGTTGGCTCATCTTACTTTGTTGTTAACACTATGTGGAATATCCACATCATGAATTCCGGTGAATTTTATTGATTGTTTGCTATGCATGAGATGTGAAACTTGAGATCTGTTATCAGTAAAGAAGAAAAAAGAGGAGGGAAATAGAAGAGGAAAAGAAAAGAACATCGATGCTTAAAAAAATGGTATGGAACGAGGAAAACATAGACAAAAGGAAAGTGATGAATTGTTTTGGAGGAAGCTGTTGACTTTTAATGCAACTTTAGTATCGGCTGTAACCAATATGGGCATTTGTAGACACACACACACACACATACAGAGAGAGAGAGAGAGAGAGAAAGCAAGAAAGGGAGAAAGCAGATGGTTGAGAAATGTCAGGAATACTTTAACACTGCTGCTGCCTCTTCCCCACCCCACTTCTACTACTACTACTACTACTACTACTAAAAGGGACACTCGGTGGGTGGTTTCGACAGCAAGGGTCCCAGCTGATACAGTCAACGGAACTGCCTGCTTGTGAGATTAACGTGCAAGTGGCTGAGCACTCCACAGACACATGTACCCTTAACATAGTTCTTGGGGAGATTCAGCGTGACAAAGAGTGTGACAAGGTTGGCCCCTTTGAAATACTAGTACAACTCATTTTTGCCAGCTGAGTGGACTGGGAAAAACGGGAAATAAAGTGTCTTGCTCAAGGACACAACACGTTGCCAGGAATTGAACTCACAACCTTACAATCGTGATGCCCTAACCACTAAGCCATGCACCTTCACTTCACTACTACTACTACTTATAATAATAATAACAATAATAATCCTTTCTACTCTAGGTACAAGGCCTGAAATTTAGGGGAGGGGGATAATCGATTACATCGACCCCAGCATGCAGCTGGTACTTATTTTATCGACCCCGAAAGGATGAAAAGCAAAGTAGACCTCGGTGGAATTTGAACTCGGAACGTAAAGATGGGCAAAATACCGCTAACGGTTTTGCCAGCTCACTGCCTTAACAACAACAACAGCAACAACAACAACAACAACAACAACAACAATAATAATAATAATAATAATAATAGTAATAATAATAATAATAATAATAATAATAATAATAATAATAATAATAGTAATAGTAATAATAATAATAATAATAATAATAATAATAATAATAATAATAATAACAGTTTCAAGTTTTGGCACAATGCCTGCAATTTTTAAGGAGGAAGGTGCAAGTGAATTACATTGACCCCAGTGTTCAACTGGTACTTATTTTATTGACCCCGAAAGGATGAAAGGAAAAGAATCAACCTCAATGGAATTTGAACTCAGAACGTAAAAACAAACGAAATGCTGTTAAGCATTTTGTCCAGTTGGTTAATGATTCTACCAGAATAATAATAATAATTGCATAAAGTACTGTCTGTCTGAGGTCCTTGTTGTAGCTTGACAAACAGTACAAACCCCCGGTAGACACAATATCTTCAATCAACAACCTCACAATATTGTATACTGTGTGACTGCTACTATAATAATAATAATAATAATAATAATGATATAGTTGATGCTGCATACTCGTTTGACCCATAAATAGTCAAGAAGGAAGACGAAAAGATAGATATAACCCTCTTAAGTACGAAATAGCTCAGCTGTGGAAAATGAAGAAAGCGAAGACAGTGCCAATTATTGTTGGAATAGAATGCCCAGTAGAACTGTTACCTTCAATACTTCCAAATGCAGCCAAGTATCTTTTCCCCACCATCATGAAACTTTTGATCTTCCTCTATTTTAATAGTTAAGACTGCTTATTATCAGTCCTTCTATTACATTATGATTTTATTTCATGTTATTAGCTCCTGGTCTATGCCTCCCTCTCTGTCTATCCCTCTGAACCTCAACCATCACCTGTGTCTGTTCTTGTAACAGGGATTCCAGAATGATCCACAGGTGTGACTATCATCTAAAGGGTTAGGGTTAGGGTTAGGGTTATCATCTGAGGTGGCCAGTTGAGTCAAAATGAGAATGACTATTAGTGATGAATCCCATCTTCTTCGTGGATGTCAACCTCTCGGCCTAATGACTGAAGTCATGAAGCTCTTTCAAATATATCCAGGCCTCAACGACTTCTTAGGAAGAAACCAGACACCAGCTCCGGACGTAAAAGCTGGAGAACGACCCTCCCCCAATTAACATGGGAATATCCCTGCTGTAAATTTCCCTGTTGGTTCAGAATCAGTATGGATCTAGTGGAAGATACCCAACCACATGAGAATGCAAATGGGATGGTCAAGAGTTCTTTTGGCTGGATGGGGCTACAAGACCAGCCCAACCACCTATGAAAGCAGAGGGTTGCCTCATCTCTGCCTTATTACCCAAAATCTGCAGCTGAAAAGATCTTGCAAAGTTCAATAAAAATACAAAAAAATTATGTAAAGGAAAGGAAAACTGTTGCGTAATCGTTGTATTTCAGTGAATTGAAAGAAAGAACGAAAGAAGTCATCATCATCATCATCATCATCATTTAACGTCTGCTTTCCATGCTGGCATGGGTTGGATGGTTTGACTGAGGACTGGCAAACTGGGAGGTTGCACCAGGCTCCAATCTGATCTGGCAAGGTTTCTACAGCTGAATGTCCTTCCTAATGCCAACCATTACGAAATTGTAGTGGGTGTTTTTTATGTGCCACCAGCACGAAAGCCAATCAGGCAGCACTGGCATTGGCCACGCTCGAATGATGCTTTTTATGTGCCACCAGCATGGGAGTCAGTCAGGCGGCACTGACATCAGCCATGACAACAATTTTACTTGACTCAACAGGTCTTCTCAAGCACAGCAGATTGCCCAACGATTGAAGGGTACTTTTAAACCTTTATCTCTTATTCTTTAACTTGCTTCAGTCATTAGACTGCGACCATACTGGGGCTGAACTGCTAAGTTATGGGGATGTAAACACACCACCATCGGTTGTCAAGCAGTGGTGGTGGACAAACACAGACGCAAAGACACACACACACACACACACACATATACACACACACACGTATACACACACACACACACACACACACACACACACACACACACATGATAAGCTTCTTTCAGTGTCTGTCTACTAAATCCACTCACAACGCTTTGGTTGACTTGATGCTATAGTAGAAGACACTTGCCCAAGGTGCCATGCAGTGGGACTGAACCTGGAGCCAGGTGGTTGGGAAGCAAACTTCTTATCACACAGCAGCCACACCTGTTCCTTTGGCACTGCTTCCTATTTGTCTTGCCTGGTCATAGACTTAAGTCCTATGATGTCTATTCTATGTAGTACATATGTGATTAATGCACACAAAATATATTCTCTTGAAATGATATACAAGACAAGCAAAGCAAAGTGAAACAAACATTTGACTGCAAACAAGACAAACGGACAAGGATCCAAGTAAACAGAAATGACATTCGCTATTTATATAGAGGCAGGCATGGTGAGAGGGACAAACACAGACACACAAACACACACACATATATGCTTTTGGTGTGGATGGTATTTTTATATAAGCTTAAAGCTTATGGCGAGGGCTTATATGCCCCTTTATTAGACTATTTTCATTAGTTATTGAATGGTGATCGCCATAAGCTTTAAGCTTATATAAAAATACCATATATATATATATATATATATATATATATATATATATATATATATATATATATATATATATGACAGGCTTCTTTCAGTTTCCATCTACCAAATCCACTCACAAGGCTTTGGTCAGACCAAGGCTATAGTGGAAGACACTTGCCCAAGGTGCCACGCAATGGGACTGGACCTGGAGCCATGTGGTTGAGAAACAAACTACTTACCACACAGCCACTCCTGCACTTATATATATATATATATATATATATATATATATATATATATATATATATATATATATATATATATATATATATATATATGGTAAAGGCCCTCTTTGGTCATGAATGACCATGGGATTGCACCTAGAAAGTTCCCCGCCAACGCACAAGTCTGGGTAAAGTTGTGCAGGCAAGGTCGTCCATGCATGCCAGTTTCCTTTCTCCACACCACTGATGTTATCCAAGGAAAAAGCAAAGACCAATACAGCTTAGCACCACTGATGTTGCAACTCATTTCAACATGAAAATAAAGTGTCTTGGTCAAAAACACAAAACACAGCCCAGTCCAGAAGTCGAACTCACTACCTCCTAATTGTGAGCCTGATGCTCCAACCACTGAACCATGCACCTTCACACACACACACATGACTCTATGCAGTTTTTCTCTCTCTCCATTTTTTCCTCTTATTCCTTTCTGTTGAAGAGCACAGGCTTGAAAAGTAAAAGACTTTCTCACCTTCCTCAGCATCAAACTAATACACCTGCTTGTTTTTTCCTACACTGGTCTTTGTCTTTTGTCTTTTGTCTTTTTGTAAATTTGAACTATATATATATATATATATATATATATATATATATATATAAAATTAATCAAAGGACATGCGAAGTATGTCTACCTGCTGGAAATAACAGTCAAAACTCTTATTTAAGTTACCAAAATAAGAGTTTTTATTGATATTTCCAGCAGGTAGATATACTTACTATGTCCTTTGATTAATTTTAACTCTTCAGCTATTTAATGCTTTTTGGGGGCCTGCAATCACCTATATTACTAATTCTGTTATTATCATTTTTAAATTGTTACACTAGATAATAATAGAGTCAATGATATCTTTGCAAATTATTTTCTCGTGAATTATTTGCTCCATGTGTGTGTGTGTGTGTGTGTGTGTCTGTGTTTGCGCCTGTGCTTTCCCCCACCCATCACCCGAAAAACTGTTTAGTTGTTTACATCCCTGTAACTTAGCAGTTTAACAAAAGTGACCAATAAAATAAGTACTAAACTCAAAAATATGCACTAGGGTGGGGGGGCAATGTTTTCAACTAAGACCCATCAAGGTGGTGCTGCAGCATGGCCACAGTCCAGTGACTGAAACAAGTCAAAAATAGATCGATTCCTCATTTAGATATTTCTTAGAACCATAGGTGAGAGCTGGGTGCCTGGCAGGGACCAAGGACTAGTGGTGAGCTGTCCTGTAAAGAATAGCAAAATCTCCTACCAAAAGTACCGTCTCTCATGCTCCACACCTAATTACAATGGCAATTAAAAGCAAATTATAGATTTCTCCTTGGAGTTCTTGGAGTTCAGCTCCTCTATTCCACAACTGTAGCCTATACTTTCGTTAAAAGAGCCATCTAGTCATTTTAAGAAGTTTGATTTCAGCCCTGCAAGTTAAAAACTGAGGTGGTTTTAAATCTGTTAAGTTTGTTCAACATCCAAGAATGATATGGACGGAAACTGTATTCTGTGTTCTCATTGAGGAGGAAGGAGGAAGGAAAATCTTTCACAAAAATTTGAAGCAGGGAGTCAAATATTTGTTGATTTGAGAATAACAGGTTGAAATATCTTTAACTATGGAAGGAAATTGGAGACACAATTGAAATTGTTTTGAATGAAACTGTATTATGAAGATTATAGATAAATTTATTGTTCAATTAAGATTTTTAGAGAGAGAATTGATGAATAAACACCAAAAAATATAAAGAGCTCAATTAATGAAAGGTCGTTAAACTTCAACATGTTATTACATTGCTGTAATTCTAGGTGGAACTGTCTAGTATGTGTATACATAATTGGCTCAAACTGCAAGCAACAACACCAGTTGTGCATCCCCTGCGTTACTTTCAGCTGTGAGTGCAGCAACAGTGAAGGTGGTCAGATATAATTCATTGGCCCTTCCTGGCTCAGATGATAACTTAATGACTTTGCCATCTGTGACATTCAAAGTAAATTTATTACCCATTAAACATGATAAGAAACAGTTTGATGGCAGTTGCATGATTTGTATTTTCATGTTTATTTTTGACCTTCATTATCAACATCACACAATATTTTAGCATATTTTAACTTCACGAATTTGACTTTCAACATCTTGGTAAGATCTCAATATCATCATCATCATTATTGTTGTTATTATTATTATTATTATTATTATTATTATTATTATTATTATTATTAAGGTGGCATGCTGGCAGAATCATTAGCATGCTGGGCAAAATGCTTAGTGACATTTTATCTGGCTTCATGGTCTGAGTTCAAATTCCAGCAGCTCATGTTCTCTTTGTGCTCCTGTGTTCCCATTTTGTTTGCAGGAGATGGCACCACTGTTTGTGCAGCTACACCAGGCATGGCAGACCTGTGCTTGCATCTTCCAGATGTCAGGGTTGACCTGGAAGCACCTTAGTGAGGCTTTAAGTGTGTCCTTAAAGCGTTTTGTTCTGTCCACCTTGCATGCGCTTGCCTTCTGCCAGTTCCTTGTAAAACAGTCTTTTGGAGAGTCACATGTCAGGCACTCGAACAAGGTAGCCTCCTCCTCTAACTTGCACTCTCCTCAGCAACATGTAACTGCTTGGCAAACCAGCTTGAGAGAGGACATCCATGCCTGGGACCTGGTCTTACCAGGGGAATTTCAACAGCTTTCTCAGACAGTTCATGTTTGTTTTTAGATTCAGTTAAAATATAAGCAGTTTTACATTAATTGGCCAATACACATAAACACACGCGCACACACACGCACACACACACACACACACACACCGAGTGGGTAACAATACAATAGAAAGCATAGAATGCATACAGACAGATAAGTGCTCAGATTAGATCTAATTTCTAAAATCCAACATCCTTATCATAGAAGACATAATCTGGTTAAACAAAGACAGCCATAGGAAATATATTGGTTGAGGTGATGAAAATAAAAATAAAAGATGGTTAAGAAGCTGTTTAAGGTATCAAAGCATTTATAAGTTGTGCAAATACGCATCTGAATATAATTAAGCAAAAAGCAGGAAGATAGTCTATAGTAGCCCTTCATAAATGAGTAGATATCTGAGAAAAGTGAATTTATTATAGTAGTAACTATGGAAGATTGGTGGGATTATTATTTGTATGGACTTAAAGATTGGTCGCTATTTAGTATATAATTTAGTTAGTGTAAGTTTACTATTAATACTGATACAGATGTACATAAATTTATGTGTTTCTTTGTTGTAGTTTAATTTTAAAGTTAGTTCTTAATCCTGCCTTTATTTAAATGGAATGAATGTGGTTATTAAGCTTTCACTTGTATATTATACTATGGAAGACTGTAGGGAATAAAATGTATGACTTAGTTGCTGTTTAGTTACATATTTAAGAGTTGGTTATAGATTGACTTATTGAATTTATTTACTGATACTGTTGTACACAGGGTTAATGTGTTTGAAAGTTGTGGTTTCTTTGGTTTGTTTGTTCCCAAACAACACTTATTTTATTGCTGTTGACACCACCAGATTCAATGGTACTGCCCAGGTGACAAAACCATAATGATATCTGTGGGGCAGCTG
This sequence comes from Octopus bimaculoides, assembly GCF_046866305.1. Classification (NCBI taxonomy): domain Eukaryota; kingdom Metazoa; phylum Mollusca; class Cephalopoda; order Octopoda; family Octopodidae; genus Octopus; species Octopus bimaculoides. The sequence continues at coordinate 4,110,204 of NC_142928.1, read as the reverse complement.
ATGATGGAGGTATGTTGGATTGTTGGTATGGTTGTTTTTGTATATGTGGAATAGTATTATAACACATCCTTTTGATATATATATATATATATAAATAATAGGAATTCTGACATACTACGACGAAGTCTCCAAGATGCAGTTAAGATAGAGATTTTTATTTATTTACGGCCTCAAACATCTCATACCTTCGCGCTTTAGTTTGCCCTCTATTATTTATCTTGTTTCTCTCCATGAAATTCAATTGAATTCAGTTGTTGTCTTAAATTCATACTTATTCATTTTCTAAGCTTCCTAAATTCATGCTACGTTATTCACCTAGAATCCATTGCTCTTTTAAAAATTACGATTTATGCATTGTTGTCTCTCAAATATTTAAAATCTACAATTAAGAGCCCTATCTACTCGCTGGCGGTACCTACCCACCCCTACCCATTTTCCTTTATTCAAAAATTCTTATCGCTCCTTAAAATTATGGCTTTTAAGTGTTGATTTCTCAGCCCAAGAATTTACAGCGTGATGTGCTGCTTGACTGGTCCCCCCTCTCTCTCTCTCTTTATATATATATATATATATATATATATATATATATATATGATGATGATGATGATGATGATCTTTTCTCTCGCCATGCCTCTGTCTACCCCTCCATCCTCTCTCTCTCTCTCTCTCTCTCGTAGTTTTTCCTTAAGGTCTTCAGGTTCTGGCTATATATAAATGAGAAATCCATTCCAAATTATCTCAATCCATTATCTCCGCTGACATACTACGACGAAGTCTCCAAGATGCAGTTAAGATAGAGATTTTTATTTATTTACGGCCTCAGACATCTCATACCTTCGCGCTTTAGTTTGCCCTCTATTATTTATCTTGTTTCTCTCCATGAAATTCAATTGAATTCAGTTGTTGTCTTAAATTCATACTTATTCATTTTCTAAGCTTCCTAAATTCATGCTACGTTATTCACCTAGAATCCATTGCTCTTTTAAAAATTACGATTTATGCATTGTTGTCTCTCAAATATTTAAAATCTACAATTAAGAGCCCTATCTACTCGCTGGCGGTAACCCGCCCTCCCCCCCCCCCACCGGAAGTTCATTCCTCTGTCATCCTGTCATCCTCGGCTGTCTCCCGGAACCCATCTAGTGGCCTTGGCCATCCTCTCCCCTACCTTTGGGTAGCGCATTAAGTTTGAGAAATGTTTGCAGTTTGTAGGTACTGTTTTGCTTATGAATTCTTCCAATTGCAAGTTTTCTTTTCAGGTACACGACACTGCTTTTCCCCTTCCCACGCTACAGGCCCACACCCCCAACACCCATACTGTTAGAATTGGCACTCTCAACGTCGGCACGCTGAAAGGTAGATCTGGTGAAATTGTTGAGATGCTTGAACGAAGACGCGTAGATATGTGCTGCATCCAGGAAGTAAGATGGAGAGGAGGTTCTGCGAGGTTCCTCACAGGCAAAGAACACAGGTACAAGATTTTCTGGGCAGGGAACACTGACGGGGTCGGGGGCGTAGGAATACTTCTAGCGGAGAAATGGGTGGATAAGGTAATCGAGGTCGTTAGAGTAAGTGACAGAGTACTTAAGATCAGACTAGTGCTTCATCATAGATTAGCTACTGTCATCTCAGCCTATGCACCTCAACCGGGGCTACCAGATGGTCTGAAAGACCAATTCTATGACACCCTCTTGCAAACTACCTCGTCGACGAGTGACAGGGACCTTCTCTTTGTGGCTGGAGACTTCAACGGTCATGTCGGACGTCGTGCTGGAGGCTTCCATGGCATACATGGAGGCTATGGCTTCCGTTCCCGCAACGAGGAGGGAACCAGACTGCTGGAGTTCTGTGATGCAACCGATCTTATGGTCTGCAATACCAACTTCAGGAAACCTGCCAGTCACCTAGTCAGCTACCGCTCCGGCAGACACTCTAGCCAAATCGACTACATCCTCGCCAGAAATAGGGAAAGAGGGCGGCTTATAAATGCCAAAACCTACCCTGGCGAAGAATGTACCCCACAACATAGATTAGTAGTTAGCGACTTTGGGATCAAGGCAAAATGGCTGCCCAAAATTAGACAGGCTTGGAGGAGAAGGGTGTCGAAGCTTAAAGACCCTGCAAACGGACAGAGACTTAGAGACAAGTTACTTGAAGCATTTAACGAAATAGAAGGGGATATAGCATCATACAACGTGGAAGACAATTGGAGATTTCTGCGGGACAACCTGTTGAAAGCCACCGACCAGATTTGTGGGTGGTGTAAGGTCCCCTCCCAACCCAGAGTAACGTGGTGGTGGATCAAGGAGGTAGACAGGGCTATTAGACAAAAGAAACAGGCTTGGAAGGACTGGAAGAACGGTGGTAGCAGGGAATTGTACCAATGTGCCAGAAGGGAGGCTAGGCGACAGGTTTATTTAGCCAGAGGGGAAGCAGATAAGAAAAGATTTGCCAATGTTCTGCGCCATGAGGACTAAAGACTCGAGGTATTTCGTGTTGCAAGACAGTGTAGGAGAGAGAATAGTGATGTTGTAGGAGAGAAATGTGTTCGCATGGATGATGGTACGCTTGCATTAAATGAGGATGCAAAGAAAGAGGTCTGGAGATGCCACTACGATAGATTGCTTAATAAAGAGAATGAATGGGAGAAAGAGAGCCTGCCGTATGTCGACCCAATAGAGGGACCAGCTATCCGAGTTGATAGTACCAGGGTAGATAAAGCAATTAAGAGTATGAAGACCGGGAAAGCCCCCGGCCCATCAGGAATCACTGCAGAGATGCTCAAAATATCTGGCAGTGTTGGCTATAGCCTAGTCACCCGTATTACGAACCAGGTGATACATGAAGGAGTCATACCCAATGACTGGTGTAGCAGCATCATAGTCAACTGCTACAAAGGTAAAGGTGACGCTTTAGATACAAATAATTACAGAGGCATCAAACTGTTAGATCAGGTTATGAAAGTTACAGAGAGGGTCATAGCCCAACTAATTAGGGAGCGAATCAATTTAGATGAGATGCAGTTTGGGTTCGTGCCAGGTAAAAGCACTACTGATACCTTATTTCTAGTGAGACAGTTGCAGGAGAAATACCTAGCTAAGGATAAACCTCTGTACCTGGCTTTCGTTGACATGGAGAAAGCCTTTGACAGGGTCCCCCGATCCCTTATCTGGTGGTCAATGAGGAAACTTGGGATAGAAGAATGGTTAGTGAGAGCTGTGCGAGCCATGTACAGAGATGCTGCCAGTAAGGTGAGGGTTGGAAATGAGTACAGCAATGAATTCCGGGTAGAGGTAGGGGTCCACCAAGGTTCCTTCCTCAGCCGCCTCTTATTTATCATAGTCCTCCAGGCAATCACAGAGGAATTCAAGACAGGTTGCCCCTGGGAACTCCTCTATGCTGATGACCTTGCCCTAATTGCGGAGTCACTATCAGAACTAGAGGAGAAGTTTCAGGTGTGGAAGCAAGGTCTAGAACTGAAGGGCCTTAGAGTCAACCTAGCTAAAACCAAAATCCTAATAAGTAGGAAGGTAGATAAAACACAAACCCCTTCAGGTAGATGGCCCTGCTCAGTATGTAGAAAAGGAGTAGGTAGTAACTCTATAAGATGTACCCGGTGCAAGCTATGGACACATAAGAGGTGCAGCAACATCAAAGGCAGGTTAACTAGCAAGTTAGTTTTTGTTTGTGGCAGATGTTCAGGTGCAATAAAGACTGTAAACAAACAGGAAACAACTTCTATCTCATTCCAGGGTGAAAAACTAGAGGTAGTCGATAGCTTCCGCTATCTGGGCGACCAAGTTAGTAGTGGAGGTGGGTGCGCTGAAAGTGTAGCTGCTAGAATAAGAATAGCCTTGGCCAAGTTTAGAGAGCTCTTACCCCTGCTGGCGACAAAGGCACTCTCACTCAGAGTAAAAGGCAGACTGTATGACGCATGCGTACGAACAGCCATGCTACATGGCAGTGAAACATGGGCTGTAACTGCTGAGGACATACGTAAGCTCGCAAGGAATGAAGCCAGTATGCTCCGTTGGATGTGTAATGTCAATGTGAATACCCGTCAGAGTGTAAGTATCTTGAGAGAAAAGCTGAACATTAGAAGCATCAGTTGTGGCGTGCAAGAGAGACGATCGCGCTGGTATGGACATGTGGTGAGAATGGATGAGGATAGCTGCGTGAAAAAGTGCCACACCCTAACAGTTGAGGGAACCCGTGGAAGAGGTAGGCCCAGGAAGACCTGGGCTGAGGTGGTGAGGCAAGACCTTCGTACATTGGGCCTCACCGAGGCGATGACTACTGACCGACACCTTTGGAAATGTGCTGTGCGTGAGAAGACCCGGCAAGCCAAGTAAGATCGTTGCCAGTGCCCCTGGACTGGTTCTTGTGCGGGTGGCACATGAGATGCACCATTTTGAGCGTGGCCGTTGCCAGTACCGCCTGACTGGCTCCCGTAGGATTTTCGAGCGAGATCGTTGCCAGTGCTCCTGGACTGGCTTGTGCGGGTGGCACATAAAAGACACCATTTCGAGCGTGGCCGTTTTCGTGCGGGTGACACGTAAAAGCACCCACTACACTCTCTGAGTGGTTGGCGTTAGGAAGGGCATCCAGCTGTAGAAACTCTGCCAAATTAGACTGGAGCCTGGTGTTGCCATCCGGTTTCACCAGTCCTCAGTCAAATCGTCCAACCCATGCTAGCATGGAAAGCGGACGTTAAACGATGATGATGATGATGATGAATAGGAATTATTTATCTGCACAGCTCGAAGTAAGGTGAATAAAATCAAAATAAGCAACAGGATATCAAGAAGTGATGCAGTACGATCGTTTCAAGCAGCTCCATTTAATTGAACAATACTATCATTACATCAATTTAAATGCAGGGCTATCTATCCTCAGCTGCACAAATAAATAGAATTTTAACAAGTCGGACACATTAATATAATTTTTTCTCAAATACTTTAACAGAGCAAGAAGATGGAAGAAATTAATGTTGTTGCTATTGTAGCTAAGAATAGACTACATTTCCAAGAAAGGCATGAAGCCGACTGGGGTCATAGATTGTAAAGGATTGCGGTTCATTTCTAATTTATTTGTCTTTTTAACAACTACTAAATCTAAGACTCGAGGACTGTGTCTGTTTGGAACGAAGGGCAAGAGTGAGTTGACAGCTCATGGCTAGGTGTGGTCATAAATATTGTCAAGATATTAGGAGTAGTAAATTGGGTATAGAGTTATTGTCTATAAAAGGAGGCTGAGTAGGGGAAGACCCTAAATCATGATGTTAACTACCAGTTAAAGGGGCAAGATGCTAATAAAACCTATGATGTTAATATAGAGGAAATTTTATCATGGGGTACTATGGGTGATTGTTTATAAACAATATTGTTATGTTGTATAAAAATAAAATTTAAGATTATCAAAAATGATATCATAACCAAAATAGGTAAAATGTGTGTATATATCAATTATAAATGTTAAAAAGGAAAGATTAAATAGAATCAGTTTAATATTCATTCATGTACTCAATTATTTACTTATTAGGTGGTTTCTATAAAGACTGCTCAGGGCAATTACTTATAGAATACTGGAAAGATAAACATGCTATCTCTATATTAATTATAAGCCAAGAATCAGAAAAAATAAAGATTTGTACTGATACACACACATATTTATCTGTGCACACATACACAAATATATATTTATATGGATAACCATCTCGCATAGACTTAAGTAACTAAAAAGTATCTATTTATGAACAAGAAAGATAAATTATAAGGGATAAGAGGTTAAGGGTCATAGCCCAACTAATTAGGGAGCAAATCAATTTAGATGAAATGCAGTTTGGGTTCGTGCCAGGTAAAAGCACCATTGATGCCATATTTCTAGTGAGACAGCTGCAGGAGAAATATCTAGCCAAGGATAAACCTCTGTACCTGGCCTTCGTTGACATGGAGAAAGCCTTTGACAGGGTTCCCCGATCCCTTATCTGGTGGTCAATGAGGAAACTTGGGATAGAAGAATGGTTAGTGAGAGCTGTGCGAGCCATGTACAGAGATGCTGTCAGTAAGGTGAAGGTTGGAAATGAGTACAGTAATGAATTCTGGGTAGAGGTAGGGGTCCACCAAGGTTCCGTCCTCAGCCCCCTCCTATTTATCATAGTCCTTCAGGTGATCACAGAGGAATTCAAGACAGGTTGCCCCTGGGAACTCCTCTATGCTGATGACCTTGCACTAATTGTGCAGTCACTATCAGAACTAGAGGAGAAGTTTAAGGTGTGGAAGCAAGGACTAGAATCGAAGGGCCTTAGAGTCAACCTAGCAAAAACCAAAATCCTAATAAGTAGGAAGGTAGATAAAACACAAACCCCTTCAGGTAGATGGCCCTGCTCAGTATGCAGTAATGGAGTAGGTAGTAACTCTATAAGATGTACCCGGTGCAAGCTATGGACACATAAGAGGTGCAGCAATATAAAAGGTAGATTAACTACAAAGTTAGTCTTTGTATGTGGCAGATGTTCAGGTGCAATAAACACTGTGAACAAACAGGAAACAACTTCTATCTCATTCCAGGGAGAAAAACTAGAGGTAGTTGATAGCTTCCGCTATCTGGGTGACCAAGTTAGTAGTGGGGGTGGGTGCGCTGAAAGTGTAACTGCTAGAATAAGAATAGCCTGGGCCAAGTTTAGAGAGCTCTTACCTCTGCTGGCGACAAAGGGACTCTCACTCAGGGTAAAAGGCAGACTGTATGACGCATGTGTACGAACAGCCATGCTACATGGGCTGTGACTGCTGAGGACATGCGTAAGCTCGCAAGGAATGAAGCCAGCATGCTCCGCTGGATGTGTAATGTAAATGTGCATACCCATCAGAGTGTAAGTATCTTGAGAGAAAAGCTGAACATAAGAAGCGTCAGTAGTGGTGTGCAAGAGAGACGATTGCGCTGGTTTGGACATGTGGTGAGAATGAATGAGGATAGCTGCGTGAAAAAGTGCCACTCCCTAACAGTTGAGGGAACCCGTGGAAGAGGTAGGCCCAGGAAGACCTGGGCTGAGGTGGTGAGGCAAGACCTTCGAACATTGGGCCTCACCGAGGCGATGACTACTGACCGACACCTTTGGAAATGTGCTGTGCGTGAGAAG
>NC_142928.1:3285566-3353066 GCF_046866305.1 Octopus bimaculoides | reverse complement strand
AACAAAGACATTAAAAAATTGTTTTTTAAATATTTCCCCCATGGCTGGATATGTTTTCATGGAAGACTGGAAACAAAGTGTACCATTGGTCTTGTCAATACAAGGAAACAGAATTTATATAGTCTTTTACTCGTTTCAGCCATTTGACTGCAGCCATGCTGGAGCACCGCCTTAAAAGTGTTAGTTGAAGAAATCAACCCCAAGAGTTATTCTTTGTAAGCCTAGTACTTATTCTATCAGACACTTTTGACGAACCACTCAGTTAAGGGGACATAAACACACCAACATCGGTTGTCAAGCGATGGTGGGGGGGGACAAGCACAAGCACACACACACATAAATATATATACATACATACATGATGACTGGCACCAGTGCCAGTGGAGCACTACAGCATACACACATACACACACACACACACACACACACACACACACACACACACACACACACACACACACACGACGAGCTTCTTCCAGTTTCTGTATAGCAAATCCAGTCACAAGGCTTTGGTTGGCCTGTGGCTATAGTAGAAGACACTTACCCAAGGTGCCATGTAGTAGGACTGAACACGAAACCATGTGGTTGGCAAGCAAGTTTCTTACCACACAGCCATGCCTGCGCCCATGCTGAGCTTCCTTCAGTTTGATGAGGGTTTGTGACAGGAAGGGCATCCAGCTGTAGAAAATGTCCTAATGAATTCCATCTGATCTGTGTAGGCATGGAAAAGCAGATGTTAAATTACTGCTGATAATGATGGTGATGATTTATACCTCCATGTTAGAGTAAGTTTATTAATCCATCCACTGTATAATGTCTTCCATAATTTTAGTTCTATTTTCATAAAACAAGTTAAAAAAGCAGTTATTTATGTGGTGTTCTTCCTTTATAAGTTCTTAGTCCTGAAATCCTTTTGCAATGAGAAGAAATACGTTTATATATCATTGAATTTAAAGTAATTTACATAAGTTTTGTAACTTGCATAGGTTTACAGTGTTAAAATAATTATCTTAAATTTGTTATAGTTATATCGTTAAATAAGGAAATTGCATCTAAATGAAAGTAAATCCAGTCTTGTAATAACACTCAGGATTAAATTGATTGATTTAGATTAAAGGATTTAGTTATTTTGAGGATTAGGTTTTGTTAACAATCGTCTTATTTCTCATATGTAGTTGCCTGTAGTTTGTATAAAAATACTAGATTAACTAACCTTGTTCAATTAATATAATTAACTCTAATCAGTTAATTAGATGACTGAACAATTCTCCCCGTCATACCAATCAGTGGTTATTCATTAAAACCCTTTCATCTTAAGATTGTTTTGCTGAGGAGGTTTAATAAGACTTGAACATATCTGGAATTATCACCTACTCACTCTCCACTGCATTTTTAATAAATTCTTAGATTTTGTCTCAACAAAAGGGAACCGAATCCAGATTCTCACAAGTGTCTCATTCCAAATGAAAGCAGGACACAGTTCTTGGTCATAATCTACGAGTCAGCTCCATATATGTAGAATAATTTGATTTCTTGCTATTCTTTTAAGAGTTATTTTATTCTGAAAAGCAATTTGAATAAAATATATACTTTCCATCTTTGTCTCAGCTCATGAAATTTCATCTTATGCCCTCAATGGGTGTGGACACACCAATTTGGGAACCCCCTACTGTAGTGAGTTTGTGATGGTATGATTTAGTTTGTTCTTGTGAAATCAAGGTTTTGGTTTGTTTTTGTATGGCTGGAATTGAAGATGTGGTTTCTTGTGATTGTAAAAGATTTTATGAACTGTATAGCATTATTTGGATTAAGAATGATTGTAAATGCAGATCTATATTAGATATTGATCACCTTAAATCTGACTGAGAAGAAGCTTCAGGGGCACAGGATGTACTTCGAAGCTTTTCATGACTGCTCAGAACATCTCAAGGCTGGGGAGATTTATGGAAACATTCCACCCGTTTCTACTATTGTTGCTTATTGTAGGGTAGGCTTTGCTGGTGACTGCCACCATGCCAAACAACAGGCTGTATCAGATGTCCACAATTTAATAGAGGATATAGACTACTCAAATATATTGGTGTGATCAGTAGAAACAGAAAACATGAACTGGTGACCCACCAAAGCTTAATGTGAGGGACAGAGATTCCAAGTGCAGTATGGTGAAATGCATTTTAGCTGTGGCCACTTGAAGAAGAAATCTGAATGACCATTTTCTGAAGTTATGAAAATTTAGCATAGTTTTGAGTTTGTTAGTTGTTGACTGTTTTTATTTTTTCTTGCTATTATTGGAAACGAAGCCTTTTGATGTTTCTACACTAAACAAAGACAATTATATTTATGAGATGCAAAAAGAATGTCATCATTTAAAATTCTGTAAAACATATTAGAATCTCAAGAACAAAGAAAAGAAAAGTATATATTATCAAAGACATTGGTCTTGTTTTCTCTCAACCATCAAAAACAATAGGCTGACAGATTGACCCTATTGGTTTTTTTTTTTTTCAAGACAATAACAAAAAAAAAAAAATCAATTAAAAGGTTTGTTTTATCTCATTTTCTTTCTTCTGTGACTAAGCCATGTATCTTAAGCATATTTCACTTGTATTTTTTAAAGTTTGATATACATCATCATCATCATCATTGTTTAATGTCTGCTTTCCGTATATAAAATTTTGTCATTTTTGTAAACAAATATTTTATTCTGCCTGTGTGCAAATTTAGCGAAAGGCTTTGCTAATAATTTATTTTCCCATTAGTTTTAAAAACACAGTTCTAAGCACAATTTGAGGGTCTGTCTGTTTTATTAAGTAGTAGTAGTAGTAGTAGTAGTAGTAGTAGTAGTAGTAGTAGTAGTAAAACAAGCAAAGGTGGGATCTGTTCTAATGTTTGTTTTATCGAGAGATGTCAATGCCATCTGTTGACAAGTTGTTGAAGAATCAATTTTTTCCTGTTTGTTTTCATTTTCAGAACTCTTTCATGACATTCCTCTGTCAATTTAACTGCCAAAATTTCAAATTTCTTTGATTGTGTATACACACACACACACACACACACACACACACACACACACACACACACACACATATGAGGTACTTTTCCAGCAATAGTCAACCTTCATAATCATCATCATTGTTTAATGTCTGCTTTCCATACTGGCATGGGTTGGATGGTTTGACTGAGGCCTGGAAAACCAGGAGGCTGCACCAGGCTCCAATCTGATCTGGCAAGGTTTCTACAGCTGGATGCCCTTCCTAACGCCAACCACTCTCAGAGTGTAGTGAGTACTTTGTACGTCCCACCGGCACAGGAGCCAGTCAAGCGGGCCTGGCATTGATCACATTCAGACGGTGCTTTTTACATGCTACTGGCACAAGAGCCAGTCAAGGGGTACTGGCATCGCCCATGATCGGTTGGTGCTTTTTATGTGCCACTGGCACAGGAGCCAGTCAGGTGGACCTGGCATCAACCACATTTGGATGGTGCTTTTTACATGCCACTGGCATGGGAGCCAGTCAGGGGGCACTGGCCACAGCTACGATATTGGATTTACTTGACTTAACAGGTCTTCTCAAGCATATCATATTACCTGATGCATCAGGGGTATTTTTAACAGGGCCGGACATGTGTGGCTGCAATCTCACTTTAGTTGCCGGGTCTTCTCAATCACAGCATATCTCCAAAGGTCCCAGTCTCCCATTATTGCCTCTGTGAGACCCAGTGTTTGAACTCAAGCACAGTATATTGCCCAATGATTGAAGGGTACTCTTAAATGGGCCTGTTATGCGACACTGGCATAGGCCAATGCCACAGTCTCACTTAGCTTGCCTGGTCTTCTCAAGCACAGCATATCTCCAAAGGTCTTGGTCACTTGTCATTGCCTCCATGAGGCCCAATGTTCAAAGGTCATGCTTCAACACCTCATCCCAGGTCTTCCTGGGTCTACCTCTTCCACAGGTTCCATCCACTGTTAGGGTGTGACACTTTTTCACACAGCTGTCTTCGTCCATATGCAACACATGACCATACCAGCACAGTCACTTCTCTTGCACACCACATCTGATGTTTTGGATTACATTATCTCATGTCTCCTTTTAAAAGATAGTAGGATATAATTTGAAGGTGATTTAGCTACTTTCTCTGGAGGGTTGCGTGACTGCTTAGAGATTTGCTCATTGACTTGCAGTATATAGCTGTATAAGGTTCAAAGCCAGTGTTCCTCTTTTGGCCGGTGCCATGTCATTTAGTAAATATTGATGTCTGACTCTTGTAGTGGAAATATTGGATTTGCATCCTAAAGCAGGGGGTCAATTCACCTTCGTGGAACCATTGATGACTTGTCAGTCCCATTATGTAAATTTTTAAAACATAATTTAGAAGTATAATTATTAAACCATTAACATTTTTGATTGCTCTGTCAAATGTATTTATTCTTATTGTTTTCAATTAATAATGCATTATCTTGTTGTTTCAAGACTTTGATGATGTAATTGTTTATTTTTAGAATGATATTGTAGAATAGGTGTGAGAAGCTGGATCTGGTCAGTTTGAACAGAAAACAGGTAGAATATTTGGGCCAGATCTGGCTGGTTTAACCCTTTAGTATTCACATCGTTTTGAGTTAGTTATGCATGTTGCAGCTTCAAGATTTCAATGATGTGAGAGTTTATTTTTTGTGAATGACGCTGTAGGGTTGGTGTGAGAGGCCAGACCTGGCCTGTTTTCAACATAAAACAAGTAGAATATTAGGGCTGGATGGTTTAGATGTTAATAGGTAAAAAAAATTTCTGGATTTAAAAACGATAATTCTTCATTCCTTTGTGCCAAATAAATGTAAAGAAAATAAATTGATAAAGAACTATAAAAATCCAGTTATATTACATTAATACGGTTGGAATATTTAATACGAAATATATGTTTGGTGAATACGATTGCATCAATATTTGGCTGGAAATTAGTGAGTTTAATCATTAAACACTGTTATAGATCCAGTTTGTTAATGATTCAGCACCCTAAATGCTCAAAATTGTTTCATGTGTTTGTTGACCCTTTGTATAGCAACATAGACCCTCCTCCCACCTTTCTGGGGCCAATATTAACCACTTTACTATCCTAAAGTATGTGGTTTGTGTCACATAATGTACACATGTTCTGTTCAGTACAAAATTAAGAGTACGTAGCTGCAGTGCTTGTAATTGAGTCTCATGGAGGGAAGTGGTCACTCCAAGTGAGCTTAAGGATTTCTCGTATGTATTTTGTGTTAAAAGTGGAGGCGCAATGGCCCAGTGGTTAGGGCAGCGGACTCGCGGTTCGGAGGGTCGCGGTTTCGATTCCCAGACCGAGCGTTGTGTGTGTTTATTGAGTGAAACACCTAAGCTCCACGAGGCTCCGGCAGGGGGTGGTGGCAACCCCTGTTGTACTCTTTCGCCCCAACTTTCTCTCACTCTTTCTTCCTGTTTCTTGAGTAATGCTGCGATGGACTGGCGTCCCGTCCAGCTGGAGGGGGGGGGGTGAACACATACGCCATAGAAACCGGGAAACCGGGCCCATGAGCCTGGCTAGGCTTTGAAAGGGCGACGTTTTATTTTGTGTTAAAGGTTTTTCTAAAGATATTGGGAATTATTAATAATTTGGCTGATTTTATTGCCGTCTCTCTTTGACAGTTGTTGCTCAGAACCTGTACAAGTGAACCTCTGTCTAGTTGGTTTGTTTGTTTCAATTTTACCAATATTGTTCTCTGTGCTGTTGAAACACGGGCAATTACATCGTAGAAGTACAGTCCTTGAAGGGATTGTACATCTAATGAGATATGACTGCTCAGGTTTCAATTAATTTTGAAAACAATTAAAAATTTGAGATTTATAAAAATAACTTTTCATTAATCTGTATATTTAGCTTGTATTGGAATATAATTTAACAAAAGGTTTATGTATAAAATTATGATGCAAGATTTAAATTTAAATAGGTAAACTTCAAATTAGGTCATTTGCTTTTCTATATCAAAGAAATTTATAGGTTATCTCAGATGGTTTGGTACTGAAACCAATACAATCAGTTGGCCAGCTGATGCAAGTCAAACAGTAATATTGTAGCAGGTTATTAGACATGGCATTTTAATATAATGGGCTATATTGAACATAAAGTTTGCTTTTATCTGACTATATGTGGACACATTTTGTGATATGAAGTAGGATGGTTCTCTCTCTCTCTCTTTCTCTCTCTCTCTCTCTCTCTCTCTCTTTCTCTCTCTCTCTTTCTCTCTCTCTCTCTTTCTCTCTCTCTCTCTCTCTCTCTCTCTCTTTCTCTCTCTCTCTCTTTCTCTCTCTCTCTCTCTCTCGCTCTCTCTCTTTCTCTCTTTCTCTCTCTCTTTCTCTCTTTCTCTCTTCTCTCTCTCTCTCTCTCTCTCTCTCTCACTCACACACACACACACACACACACACACACACACACACACACACACACACACACACACACACACACACACACACACAGAGTCTGGGATATGTGCTTTTATAAATTGATAAAGAGCGCATAAAGAAATGAACCTTTGTGTAAGCTGCCAAAATTGTTTTAACATTGTGTAAGTAATTCCCCCCTGATTGTTTAGATGGAGAAAATAAAGAACTTGAATAGATTTCGTTTTAAAAAGAAGAAATAAGTCATTATATGTGTGTGTATATATTTATATATGTATGTATATAGATGTATACATAAATATGAATGTTTGTGTATATGCATATACATGTGTGTATATGTGTTTGTAATATGTATGTATGCATATATATATATTTAGTGAATTACAGTTTCTACTTTGCCAATTGCTGATCAGATCTTATTGACTTTCTTTCCAATCAATAACTTTATTCTTTCATGCTTTGTTTTATTTTCTCTTCATTGATCGTCGTATAAATTCTTTTTAAAATTGATTCTACAAAGTTGCTTTGGCCTAAAAATATATTGTATTCAAATCTAATTATTCAGAAATATTCTACTATTATTATGTGTTTGAAATGTTGAATAAAAACTTATTTAATTATCTGACATTTTTCTCGATTTGTGTTTTTACTGAGAATACTTATTGTCATTAGTCTCTGAAATATTTTCTTTTCTTGTTAATGGAAAGTTATAATCTTTAAATCTGTATGAGAAAGGAGGGAGATAACTAGGGATTAATCACTGGAAATATTGTTTGGGTAACAGGGTGAATGAGATGATTGCAACTGGCCTTTTCTCTCTTTTTTTTTTTACTTGTTGGTTCTGGAGGAAGGGGTAGTGCCCATAGTTTTCCACGGCCCCCGCTTGCATAGCAAAGGTTGATGTCATTAATGTCGAACCTTTTGTAAGTCAGCAGCCACAAGGACATTCCAGAAGGCTGACATTCTAGGTGGGAAAAATTAGATATAGTAATTTGTGCAGTGCCAGTGGCCTAGGATACAACAAAGGGAATAAAAGCAGGAGGGGTGACCGGGAAGGAATACCCGAGTGGAGGCAGCATGAATGGACCCAACTCAGGGGAGCAGAGGTTATTACAGTAGTGATACAAAAAGCCAAGAGAGGAGACAGTGCTGCAGCATGTCTCTAGGGACTTCATACTAATCAGTTCGGTGGCACTTTTTTGGGATGTCTATGTGAGCAGCACCATATTAGATATGAGAGTAATATCAATAATTATCAATGATTGTTGTTTTTTAACTTCAGATCAGCCCTGATTAAGCAGGTTTATGATCAAGGGTATTAAAGTCTTAACTGTCTCGTATTCCCCCCATACAGAATGCATCCACCACCTCATTATCCAATGTGTCTCTCCCTTTTAAGATAGTGAATTTGGTTGCTATTTCTAGCAGGTTGAGTGTTTATGCCAAGGCTTTCTCGTGATTTGAGTGAATATTGTTGAATCTTAACTTGAATAAATGTTGTTTGAAAAGAAATAAAAGTGAAGAACCACTGAAGAATTTGACTAAGTTGAAAGAGTAGAATAAATACCCTTCATTTGACCTTTGAGAATTTTTGAGATTGTTTTATTTTTCTCTTTCTTTAAAAAAATTTTTTTAAGGCAAAAATCTACATTTAAAGAGACGAAAGTAACAGCATGTTGGATATTCTATCCTTAATGTTAATGGACTGTACTGAACTCAGAAGGATTGGTAAAAATGGGTTGGTATGAATTGGAGAAGGGAATGTTTTAGTTAGAGAAGGAATTTTTTTTTTTTAGTGTGTAAAGAATATTTGATTGAACCTTTTCCTAAAGGAGTCTGGGAAAAGTAGGTTATGGATGTTGCCAAGTGGAAACCACCAGCCACACTACAAGTGAAGCAGTAATGGTTTGAATAGAAATGGTTTGACAAATATTTCAGATTTTATAGATTGGAAAAGACTAAAAGAATAATTATGGAAAACTAAAAAAAAAAAAAAAATTTAAAAAAATGACAAAATGGGTATTTGGATACCTGATCAATCAACAAATCAACACAAAATTCCATTGAGGAAAGCATTTAGTGGTGAGTAAAATATATTGTCGAAGTATAAAAAAATGATTGATTAAAGAAACCCCAATAAAATGTCTTGCAAAGTTTAAGTATAAATTCTGGTTGGAAAGTTGCATTAGATGTTATCTAAGGTGTACGAGATGGAAAATAATTATTTAACTGTGATTTTAGAGAGAGAGAGAGAGAGAGGGAGAGGGAGAGAGTAGTGTAGAAGGTAAATTAGAAATGCTAGTTAAATGCACTAAAAATTGGTGCATTAACCCATTAGCATTCAGATTAATCTGACAAATGTAATGAATATTTATTCATGTTGTTCTGAATTAATCAGGTATTACCTCATAACTTTGAGATTTATTTTATTTGTTTGTTTTTAGAATGACATCGTAGTGTATGCTTGAGAGGTCAGATCTGATTGGTTTGAACATAAAATAAGGTAGAATATTTGGGCCAGATAAAGGGCTAAAGGGCTAAAATAAAATTAACGTAAGTAAATAATGATGATAAGAGACTGAGACCTTTGGAGATATGCAGTGATTAAGAAGACCCGGCAAGTAAAGTGAGATCACAGCCGTAGCCCATACCAGTGCCACATAACCAGCCCACTTTAAAAGTACCCTTGAATCACAGGGCGATACGCTGCACTTGAGAAGACCTATTGAGTCAGGTAAAGTATAAAAAAAATCAAAAGTAAATCAAGATCGAAATGGAAATTGTTGTTGTGGCCGATGCCAAGGCCACCTGACGGGCTCCCCGTACCAGTGGCATGTAAAAAGCACCATCCAAATGTGGTCAGTGCCAGTGCCCCCTGACTGGCTCCTGTGCCGGTGGCACGTAAAAAGCACCATCCAAACATGGTCAATGCCAGTGCCGCCTGACTGGCTCCCATGCCGGTGGCACGTAAAAAGCACCCACTACACTCTTGGAGAGGTTGGCATTAAGAAGAGCATCCAGCTGTAGAAACTATGCCAAATCAGACTGGAACCTGGTGCAGCTCCCCAGCTTACCAGTTTTCAGTCAAACTGTCCAACCCATGCCAGCAGGGAAAATGGACATTAAATAATAATAATGATGATGATGATTTCTTTATTAAGGTAATGAGCTGGCAGAATCATTAGCATGCCAGGCAAAATGCTTTGTGGCATTTTGGCCATCTTTATGTTCTGAGTTCAAATTCCACCACGGTTGACTTTGCTTTTCATCCTTTTGGAGTTGATAAGTACCAGCTGAGTACAGGGGTCAAAGTAATCGACTTACCCCCTCATCCGAAATTGCTGGCCTTGTGCCAAAATATGAAGCAGAAATGATTTCTTTAATAACCCAGAAGACTCTACTAATATTTTGTGTTTTGGTCTTCAGTATTTTTGCAGATTCCTGCAGAAATATGAAGTCAGGAGTAATCTATATTTTCCATTGTCTTTTAATTTGAGAATTGTGTGTTTAAAGTTGGCAACAAAATTCACCATTTTATGCAATAACTCAGTTCATATCTGGCTGCATTTTATGTGTAGTTGTAAAATATTTGTTATTCTGTGAGTAAATATTGTTCCATCAGTGGAGACATTTTGTCTCAGCTCTTTCTTTCTTTCTTTCTTGGCTCACTCTTCCATCTTGTCTACTCACTGACAGCCCCCCCCCCGTCAGGCCTTATCAAGATTTATTACATTTTTCTCTGTTTTATGCTCTATTTTCATCTATTTGTATTATTTTATTTTTTCCCTACTAAATTCAATTCTTTTCTGCTATGTTCTCAAGTGTTTTTTTTTTATAATAATAATAATAATAATAATAATGATGATGATCCATTCTACTAAAGACACAAGGCCTAAAATTTTGGGGGAGGGGACATAATTTATTGACCCTGAAAGGATGAAGGGTAAAGCTGACCTCGGTGGAATTTGAACTCAGAATGTTAAGATGGACTTAATGCTGCTAAGCATTTGCCCGGTGTGCTAATGATCCTGCCAGCTCACTGCCTTTATAATAATAATAACAACAATCCTTTCTGCTATAAGCACAAGGCCTGAAATGTGGTGGGGGGACTAGTCGATTACATTGCCCCCAGTGTTTTACTGGTACTTAATTTATCGATCGACCCTGAACGGATGAAAGG
Organism: Octopus bimaculoides; assembly: GCF_046866305.1. NCBI lineage: Eukaryota > Metazoa > Mollusca > Cephalopoda > Octopoda > Octopodidae > Octopus > Octopus bimaculoides. The sequence continues at coordinate 3,342,470 of NC_142928.1, read as the reverse complement.
TGAAGTCGACCGCGGTAGAATTTGAACTCAGAACGTAGCGATAGGCGAAATATCGCTACGCACTCCATCCAGCATGCTAATGGTTCTGTCAGCTTGCCACCTTAATAATAATCCTTTCTACTATAGAGGCACAAGGCCTGAAATTTTGGGGAAGGGGTTAAGTCGATTGAGCATTTTGTCTGGCACAGTCCAAGAGAACACCTTTTCAGGTGAATAATTAAGGGGTGATCTTAATGATGCCTTAAAAGGATTCTCAATTAATTGGAATATCCTTAGCTGGAGATGGAAAACAAAACCCCCTTACAGAAATGGTTATCAACTCCCAAAAGGGAAGATAGTTTCTGTGTATGTTGGCTATTGTTCCCTAAACAGGTTCTTTTAGAATTGGTTGCACAAACTTCTTTCGCTCTGTTTTTTTTTGTTTTGTTTACGATGCTAGATTAATAACTACAAAAAAATTAAGCTGTCTAGGTAATTAAAAAGAGAAATTTGTAATTATGACACTTGATAAATCTTCTAAACATTTGCATGTTTCTTTGTCACTCGGGATATTCAAGTCTGTTATTGTATTTTCCCAGATTGTTTTTGTTACATTATCAATCTTACCAATATATAGATACCTAATGTGTGGCTTTGTGCTTTTGTTAGAAATTAGTATTTAATAAAATATTATTGTCTGCTTTGGCAGCATTTCTACAGCGCAATGCCCTTTCTAATGCCAAATAGAAAGTGAGTGTTTTTGAGGTGGTTTTTATGCTAGGAGATGACCAGTTAAAGTATGAGGGAAAGGACCAGAGCAGAACTGGGGTTTCTTGTTGTAGAGGAGTTACATGCCTTCTCTCATTTTAGAAGAGAGTAGGGGGTGAAACTGGGAAGAAATACAAATAGTGGTGATGAGGTGGCTGGTTGGACCCTCACGGTATGAGGTGAGTAGAAACGAGTAAGGACAGAGGAACCAAGAGTAGAAAGAGGTTGTGGTGGGGGGAGTGAGAGATGAGGAATGGGTGAGGAGAGGAGAAGTAGGTGAGAACTGTAAAGATTGGGTTGGGTTGAAGGGTGGATAAGGAGTGAGGGACGACCAATGATGCAGGAGTTGGGGTAGGTAGAGCAGAGCAGGAGATGACCGACTGACTTTAGAAAAAAAAAGGGGGTGAAGAGCAGCAGAATAGTACTGTTTGTATATCATTTTTCCTGTTTAATATTTCAAGTAATTATAAAAAATAAAATTCTTTTTCAAATATTCTAATTGCTGTTTACTGTATGACATACTACATATGTCTCTTTTTTTTTTTCCTTCACAGACAAAACACTGATTTTTTTTTTTTTCTTCTTTGCATCATTTACATTGCTGAAAAAAAAAAATGGATTTTTAACCGTTTAATCTCTGCTAAGCATAGCGTAATTGAAATTGTTGAAAAATTACCGAAAGTATACACCACTGTTAAGAATGATGATATGAAGAGCTTAATATTGATGGCTAGGGATAGGTTAACATGTAATCAATATTGATTAGATAGTAGTTGATATTGATTTATATTTCATTTAATATAATCATTCTTAAATACCAAGTTAAGAAGTGGGTTTTTTGTTTGTTTTTGTTTTGCTTTGTAAGTTTTCCTATATAAATATTAGTGTATAGTGAATGCAGATTGGGAGTTGATACTGAGCAATGAGCAGAAAAATTGCTTGTGATCCAGGACTTAACTCTCAACAGCGGAGCTCATTTTACTTTTAATTACTGCAGAAGGTAACAATTCTTGTAAACAGGAACATTAATGACTTGCAGTGGTTTTGTTAGCTTACTTTACTGGGTTCAATTCCCTCTGCAAACTTGGAGAATACAACAGGAATAACTCAAGTGTATTCCTCTTTTGGATAACTAGAAGAAAATCGAGTCGTTATTGGCATCTCAGTGACATATATTTCAGGACTAGGTACCATCACCACCATTGCACACACAGCCCTGTAACTGACCCTCTGTATAGTCTTTTGAAGCAGAGATAGCATCTAAATTGCCCTCAAATCACACCATATCATCTTAACAAGGGACATAGTCTAATGTAATCTTGGATACATTCTCTGAACATAGATGGGATAGTTATGGCTGGAATGACCTAGAACTAAACATGAATTATGGTTGACCTAAAGCTAAACATTAACCACAACTATATAAATTTTTCCTTTCAAATAAAAAGAAAGAAAAAAAAACTATACTTTTCTTATAATTTTTGGATTCTTTAATTTACCATTTTTATCAGTTGTGTGGCATTTTAAAAAAGTTATGGGGCAAAGATGTGTTTTATCATCATTTTTGTGTTCACTTTTCCATGCTTGTATGGATGAAGTTTATAGAGGCACATATTATATAGTTTGATGCCCTTCCTGTCATCAACCCATACCTGTTTCCCAGCAAGTCAATATTTCCCTATGGCCAGACATGTTTTCATAGAGGATTGAAAATTAATGACACTTTGTGACAATGACACTCATTTACAACTATCTCAAGATGAGACCTAAACATGCACAAACTTATTTAAACACATATTTACTGGTGCTGGTGCCACATAAAAAGCACCAAGTCCACTCTGTAGAGTGGTTGGCATTAGGAAGGGTAGTCAGCCATAGAAACCATGCCAAAACAGACAGAGCTTGGTGCAGCTCTCTGGCTTGTCAGCTCCTGTCAGACTGTCCAACTTATGCCAGCAGGGAAAATGATGCTGAATATAATGATGATGATAACACAATGGTCTTCTTTCAGTTTCCATTTTTGAAGTTCACTCACAAGGTTTTGGTCAGCTCAGGGCTCTTGCAGAAGACACTTGCTGAAGGTGATATGCAGTGACATTGAACCTGAAACCTCATGGCTGCAAAGCAAACTTCTCAACCACATAGCTACACCTGCTCCTCTTACAAAATGCAGAGATATAATTGTACCTTTTTTTAAAAAAAAACTAGATGAACATAGTAGACCAGTATATATATTTTATTATAAGTCTTTTCTTTGTTGAACAAATCAATTTCTCATTGTGGCCGAGTGGTTAAGGCGATGGAGTTGATGAGGATGATGATCCGCAACAGACATTTTCTTGGCTCTTAATGTTCTTGCATGTTATTCTTTGTGAGGATCTCGCAAAAGATGGTAGCTGTAGTGTAGTAGTTCTTAGCAGATACTTGTTGGAATATGGAGGAGAACTGTCTGTATTCACCTCAAAGTACTACATTACCAGCAATTATGTTTAATTATATAATGATAATCTGTCGAACAGTTAAAAATATAATGAAAATACATTTTAAATTTAATTAAAATCTTTTTCACGCAATGTTGTCACTAAAACGATTGTCTTAGTTTATTTAATTCATGAATTATTGGAATAGCTCATCTGATTTGATGTTCTGAACATGCAAGCAAACACTCACATATGTATGTGCGCACACATGTGCACACACACTTGTATATACACATCTATGCACATGCACACAGATGTGCACGCATGTACATACACATACGCACATGTACATACATGCATGTGCACACGCATACATGTGCAGAGAGAAAGAGAGATCTGTTGTTGGTTTATTTATATTTCTGTAATTAACCCATGCGTGATCATATTTCTAATGAAACAGGTTGTCCATGCGTTTCAATTAATTTTGAAAATAATCACCAAAAGTATGGCAGGATTTAGTAAATTAACTAACGTCTCCATTACTAAGCTACTGTTTGGAACATAACAAAAAAATTGTTAAATAAAATTGGTAATATCTATTTAAATAATAGCTGATATAAATGTTGGTTGGTTGCTTGGTCGATATCTACAGGCATTGTTCACATAATATAGAGAGAGTGAGGGAGAGAGTTGACATAAGAAGTGCAGGAAGAGTGCAATACTAAGCTTGGCAGCAGGCAATGAGTTAGAGAAGGCTACATACACACATAGAGTTAAGAGAAAGAATCTTAGAGACAGAAGAGGAGAGGGAGTATTCGACAGTTACGGGAGAAGTTATACAAACAAGAAATTTGCTTTGTTTAATTTTGTTTATGGTAATAAATACTTTTCTTCTCAAAATTAATCTTACCTATGGCAACAAAAGTATATTTCTAAAGCTACTCCTCATATGATGACGCGTAATGCTTTTGTTTAGATATAAGGTGCAGGCATGGCTGTGTGGTGAGAAGTTTGCTTCTCAACCACTTGGTCCAGGGTTCAGTCTCATAGCATGGCACCTTGGACAAGTGTCTTTTACTAAAGCTTTTGGCTTACCAAAGCCATGAGCCAGCCAAAGTCTTGTGAGTGGATTTGATAGATGGAAACTGAAAGAAGCCCATCTTGTGTGTGTGTGTGTGTGTCCGTGTCCCGATGACTGTTTGACAGCCAATGTCGATGTGTTTATGTCTCTGTAACATAGTGGTTCATCAAAAGAGGTTGATAGAATAAGTACTGGGATTGATTGATTCAACAAAAAATTCTTCAAGATGATGCCCCAGCATGGCCGCAGTCTTATAACTGAAACAAGTAAAAGATAAATTACAAGTAAATTAAAACTAGTTTGTGTCGTAGTAATAAATGGTTTTAGTGAGGTGGTTTTAGGCAGGTTGGTATGAAAAGGGTTAAACTTGTATGAGGAGAGTGCTAAGTAAGTAGTATTTAAATGAAACATTGGATATTCTGCTTTGCAGAGTTTGTTAAATATCCAAGTTTTTTTTTTCCTTTCCTTTCTTTTCTATTCTCTTCCTGCCTGTTTTGTAGGAAAAGGAAGTTTATGCATCAAATACTAGTTCAACTGGAGATTTACCAAGTCTAAAATTAGCAAACATCTATGTTTTATTTATTCTTACTTTCAGGTTTGTTTGTGTCTTTTTCATTTTACCCTGTAAAAACTTTATCCTCCAATAGCAAGGAATCCAATTAAATTAGGTTGTCGTCTAAGTTGACTAATCTTCATATTGGGAGGGAGAAAAAAATGCGTTATCTGTAATAAGGATGTTATTTTTTTTCCCTTGCTTCTTAACATAGAAATGGGTTTGTGTTTCTCTTGAAATATGTAGCATAATCAGAATGAAATAAATCTTGCTGCTCTGCTGTGTTTATCTCTTAACTTTCCTCAAATTTACAGAAATACGAGCTCAGCGCTTCTTCTTTCATGTAATACTACAAATCTCATCATTTACTCTAAATATTTTGTTAATGGTGGCAAGTTGTTTTATTTATTTCTTTAAAGCATTTTAGACTCTTTTTTTTCTTTTTTAAACCTTTTCCTCGCTAACTTGGGTGGGAAAATAATTCATGTGATGCATACAAAACAGTGAGAATCCAAACAATAATGTATCTGTTCATTCTCGATACATTCTGGCAGATTCGAATGTGAATATGTTGATTGCTTATTAGAGGACACATCATCATTAGAGGACACTTCATCCCTTTACATGATGTGTTTTTATAAGATACATGATTCATTGATGTAAGGGAGCTTTGAGACACCATGGTGTTTTGACTTTGTTCTGACTCCTCAGTCAAAGTTACCCCAGATCAATGAATTAACTAGATTACTAGTTCCTATTTATAGAAATCAGCAAACATATGATTCGTTGAGGTATGCTGATGTCTGCCAAACAGATAATAATTCATGGGTGCCTGCAGAGCATCAAGAATCCAGATGACAGTATATCTATTCATTCTCAATACGTTCTAGTAGATTTGAATAAAATCATACTGATTGCTGTTGTATTTCATCACCGGAGAACACCACCTCTGTTCATGGCACACAGGATTCATTGACCTAAAGCAACTTTGAGACTCTAGTGTTTCAACCTTATTGTGTCTCTTCAGTCAAAACTACCCTGGAATAGTTAATCTAAAATCTTGATTTATAGAAATCAACAAACAAATGATACACTTGTACCAGAAGTTGACTCATTTAATGTCAGAATAGGTTTTTACAGAAAAAAAAATAAGGGCTTAAATATAATGAAGTTAACTTTTATTTATGATGGTCGGTATAATGCTTACTTTTTCTGTATAAATTTACTAAAACCATTAAATGGTTAACTACTTTTTGAAGTCTGACGTATCAAAGGTTCCGTCAAGAACAAGCGGAAAATCAGAGCTTGAGACAAGAAGATGCTTTCAACCAATCAGAATTCTGTTTACATAATCAGTTTGATTATCAGCTTTGTTTTTGTTCATAATTCTTATCAACAACTTTTCCTGTGATTGTGATTTGAAAATACATACAGCAGTATGCTAAACATCGGACATAATCTCTTATGGACAAGAAATGTATTATTATAAACAACACAAACACTTTGTAATTTAAGAAATTTTAATGTGATACCTGTTAAAACAGAAATTGTTTGCATTTAATGAAAATTTAATAAAATCTAATCATAAGTAAGTGAAATGATGCTAAATACAACTAAATTGAAAACTTTTTCCCCCTGGCCATATCAACAATTCTGAAAACTTTTGGGTGCGAATTCTATCTGTATGGATCAGTTGGAATTTGTTAGGGCAGACATTTTATGGCTGGATGCTCTTCCTGTTTCCAACTTTCGCTTGTTTCCAAATGAAGTAATATTTTCTTTTGACCAGACAAGTCATGGAAGAATGAAAATGAACAACTTCATTTGAATGACAATGCTGCTCATTTGCAACTATCACATGTTGTCAAGACAATGGTACACACATATGCACCCCCCCCCCCCACACACACACGTGTGATGAGTTTCTTTTAGTTTCCATCTACCAAATCCACTTGCAAGGCTTTGGTTAGTCTGAGACTATAGAAGATATTTGTCCAAAGTGTAGGACAGTGGGATTGAACCCAGCACCACATGGTTGGAAGCAATCACGCAGCCATACCTGTACCTGTCTGATAATAATAATAACAACCTCCTTCCCTCCGGATATGTCCATTTTTTTCACTATTATATCATATTTCCAGCCACTTTACATCACTTGCATTCTCAGTTTGTGTTAGTTATGTGTGTACAATACAACGGGAGAGGGAAAACTGTGCTATATTTGTCATTTGTTGGTGTTTCTATATAAATGTGTATTATTTCTGCTGTGTAGCTATTGAGCTTAGAGTTTATCCTCAACAGCTAGTATTCTCATGTGAAAGCAGGTGCTCTGGAACTTTCTATCGATTGTGGACAGTTGCCATTATTTCTGGTCAGTATACTAGTGGCAAGAAACTGATGACATTCTACCAATATCATTGATGATCTCATTGGTTTAGAGCATTGATTTATATTTTGTTGCTTTTGCTATTAGTTGAACTGGTTTCCATAATTGCCTTTATTCATTTGTCTTCCACCTATCAATCCACTCACACCTGCCTCTTTTTATATTATTTGTAAGGTTTACATTTTCCAAGGTTTTTCATTTAGTTCCTTGTTTTCTTTTTTTCTGTATTTTTCTCTCCATATTTTCCTTTGTTGGTTGTGTCGGTTACAAGCTCATGTTACTAGTTTTTCGCTCTGCAAACATCATCCGTTCTCATTTCATTCAGATTCCAGTCAAGAGAAGTCATTAAAGATAGTTGTTATTCTATAAAGGTGAGATTTAAATAAAATCTATAAATATTGATTTCAAATGCTGATTGCAACCCTTCTAGCTTAACGATCATTTTAGCATCTACTTGTCTGTACTTGCATGGGTTGGACATAGTGTTTACTGAGACGGATTTTCTATGGCCAGATAGTCTTTCTCTTGCCAACCCTCAACTGTTTCTTACCAAGGTAATATTTACCCAGATATGTTTTCAAAGAATATTAGAAATGAATGATACTGATACACACACACACACACACACACACACACACACACACACACACGTGCTTTTTTTCAGTTTCCGTCCCCTAACTCTACTCAAAAAGTTTTGGTCAGCTTGAGGCTCTAATAGAAGACACTTGATCAAGGTACCATGAAGTGGGACTGAACCTGGAACCAAGTGGTTAGAAAATGAACTTCTTAACCGCATAACCACACTTGTGCTTACTATAATTAATTAAATACTAATTAATTACATTTTATTTAATTTCTTAAAATCTAAAGATCAGAAATACATACTCTAAGTTCATTTAGAACTTCAGTATCTGCTTGAAATCAATACGCCTACGCAATTTTTTTTTCTCTATTCAGTCTTTTTATAACTAAATCTAAAGCAAGAATTTTGAAAGCAAAACAGAAACACATTGCTTCTGAAATTAAAAGGTCATTAATGTTAGATATGTTGTTGTATGACATCATCAAAATACTTTTAAGTTTGATTAAATATATTAGCTGCACATATCTTTTAAAATATCAGAATCGAGTTAAGTTGATTTATATAGCCAAGTTTTTCTTATGGCAATCGTGTGAAAATGGTTGCTTTCGTCTCATGAGAGCACCTTGTGTGTCTTCTGTTATAGCCCTGGGCTGATCAAGCTTTTTGTGAGTGAATCTGATGTACAAAAACAGCAAGAAACCTGTTGTGTGTAGGTGTGTAAATCCTGAAAATCCAGTAAGGGTTGGGGACAGGAAGAGCTTCTTGGCTATAAAATCCTTCCTAAAATAACTCCCTATCTAACCCATGCTAGCATGCAAAAACGGATGTTGAACTAAGGCATACAATACTTTAAGCTAATATATACACACACACACACACACACAGGTGTGACTATGTGGTAAGAAGCTTGCTTCCCAACTACATGGTTCCGGGTCCAGCGTCACTACATGGTACCTTGGACAAATGTCTTCTACTATAGCCCCGGAATGAGCAAAACCTTGTGAGTGGATTTGGTAGACGGAAACTGAAAGAAGCCTGTTGTATATATATGTGTATATATATATATTTGTGTGCCTGTGTGTGTGTATATGTTTGTGTGTCTGTGTTTGTCCCCCCCAACATCGCTTGACAACCGATGCTGGTGTGTTTACGTCCCCGTAACCTAGCGGTTCGGCAAAAGAGACCGATAGAATAAGTACTAGGCTTACAGAGAATAAGTCCTGGGGTTGATTTGCTTGGCTAAAAAGGGCAGTGCTCCAGCATGGCCACAGTCAAATGACTGAATGAAACAAGTAAAAGATATATATATATATATATATATAGTTACTCAGTGAGAAATTGCTTTTTCTTGCATCAATAATTTTCATACTTCATGAAATTTACTCACATCGAACCAGTGAAAGGCTTTTATGGTTCCTAAAAACAAGTCAAATCACAGCACACCATTTAGAAAATAAGGACATACTGGACAATGTAGTCTAAGATATGGTCACAGATGGAATGCCTTCAAGGGCTGCTTGTTTATTGATGACCTAGGGCTAAAGTATATCAACAACTTAGACTTAGCCATCAACAGTACATTGCTCATAATTTCCTTCTGTTTGTTGGTTGGTTGATTGTTTATTCACTTGGCCCAGGTGTGACTCATCTAAAGTCTACAGGTGCTTGGTATTAACATGATCAGCCTTATATTTAAAAACAACAAGTGTTTGTATGATTATGGATTCTATAAATTAGTCTTTCAGTTTATACCCCATGTTACCTGCTACTGGTGCTACTTCAACTATTATTTCCACCCAGCAAACAAGAAATTAGGTGTGCCTGTGTCTGAGATTAGTTTGTACACTTGATTAATTGACTAAATATGTCTGTCTCTTTTCTGATAAATTATTGAAACCAGGAAATACAAATGTTTTATCAATGATTTGATTAAAAAATAAATGAATAAATAAAATCCTGTTTTATGGTATTGCTCTTGAAATACACAGTCTTTGTTTTTGATTAATTTTTAAAATATTGAATTTAGTAAAATAACTTCTGATTAAATTGGTGTTTGGAACCTAAATTAACATGAAATTTTGATGGAAGGTTTTAATTTAGATCACTGAAACCCTTTTGTTACCATATTTCTGTTCAATTAATTTGAAAATATTGAATTTTTTTAGAATGACTTAGTCATTATCAAGCTCGTATTTGAAACATGATTTAACATGAAAACTTCAGGAAAAAGTTTTCAGTTAGATTACTTTATTAAAGCAGTGAGTTTCTATCCTAGATCCTGGGGCAGTCTTAGGTAGGTTTGTACCAAAAGGGTTAAATCTCCTAGTTAGAAGGAAAGGCCCTGCCAGTAACCCTTTATAGGGCTCCAAGACTGGGAGAGAGAGAGAGGGAAGTAGCTTCCCTGAGTGTTAATTATAGAGTAATTGTGTTAATTATAGGCACAGGAGTAAGAAGCTTGTGGTAAGAAGCTTGTTTCCCAACCACATGGTTTCAGTCCCACTGAGTGGCACCTTGGGCAAGTATCTTCTGCTATAACCTCAGGCCAACCAAGGTCTTGTGAGTGAATTAGGTAGATGGAAACTGGAAGAAGCCCGTCATATATATATATATATTTGTGTGTCTGTGTTTGTCCCTCCACCATTGCTTGACAACTGATGTTGGTGTGTTCGTGTCCACGTAACTTAGCAGTTCGGCAAAAGAGACTGATAGAATTAATACTGGGCTTACAAAGAATAAGTTCTGGGGTCAATTTGTTCGACTAAAGGCGGTGCTCCAGCATGGCCACAGTCAAATGACTGAAACAAGTAAAAGAATAACAAAAAGAGAAAAAGTAGATTCTAAAAGTACCAAATGTACCAGGAGGTGGTATTAAACTGCACAAAGAATTAAAGCCCACCTACCAGATGAAGTCCAGTGGGATTCGAACTCAGAACATAAAGAGCTACAATGCTATTAGGCATTTGTTACAATTCTGCTAATGTACTGGACCTAGTGCGGTACTATATTGATCGTGGAAAGAAAAAGGTTGAAGTTGATTTTAGTTTCTTGTTCTTTCTTTCTTCTCTTTTTAAATTTAAACTAATTGAATATTATCTGGGGTTATTGATTAAAATGGGAAATAAATCTACACGCACGCACGCACGCACACACACACACACACACACACACACACTCTCTCTTTCTCTCTCTCTCTTCAAATGTTATTAAGGAATGGCTCCGGCATCAGTTTCAATAATTGAGGGTTCCAATTGTCCAACTTACAGAACAGATCGAATTCTAGTGCAAGTGGATGAGTTATCTACATGCTTGAACCATTAATGCAATCTCTAGGCAGAATCGGTATGACATTGTACTGATAAGATTGGATATTTGAATTGCAAATTTGGTAGAATTCTACACAGTTTCCACCGATATACTTTCACTTGGAAGGCTTGGTTTATTTAGGTCAATGGTTCTCAACCATTTTTTACTTTGTACTCCTTTGGTTCCTGTTTTACTCTACTGGACCCACATAGCCATTTTGAAGTTTTAAAAAATCCTATTATCATTGTCGTCGTTTAACGTCTGCTTTTTTTTTTTTCTTTATCATTGGTATAATCCGATCTAGAATACGTTTGCTAATTCTACCCAAGTCAGGCTAGGCGTATTGTTGGTTTGGCAAGAAAGTCATTCTTATGGTCCTTTAATGTGCAGTGTGGAGTTTTGGGATCATACGATTGTGTTCAATCTAATATTCCCAATTTCGAAATTAGTTCGTAGTGTCTATTCTTAATGTCACGCAGAGCCGATTTTTTATCAATTTTTATACTTGGTGTGAAGTTCCTTGGAGATTAGCCTGTCGTAGGTTTTGAAGGGCACAGAGTAGATATTTCCAGTTTTATCTGAAAGTATGTGTAGATTGGGATCATTCTTGAGACTAGCTATTGTTATTTGTAATTGATTCTGGAAGGCATTCCCATGGTTCGAATATTTAAGGTTTTTTATCATGCGTATCAAGTCCTTTTCAAATTTTGCAAGATCAGAGTGTGGTGGAGCGCTCCTGTAGGATTTTAAATTTAAATTTTCAGAGGTTTCAGCTTCAGTTCTATTGCCTATTCGGCTGGGTTCTTTCGTTATCCTTGAATTTCTGGACATATCGAGGTAAAATGCATGCCATCTAAGCCTATTAATAAACTCAACCAAAAGGACTGGCTATTGCAAGCACAAATATTGAAAAAAATATATTTGGCTAAATTTGAACGTACAACAGTTTAACATAATAGCAACGAATTGTATAAATACATAAAAATATTTTGTGTAGTGTAGAATTATTAGCAATTTATTGCACATAAATTTTAATAAAATCTTGTATGGAGCCCAGCTGAGAACCACTGATTTACATTGAGACTTTGATAGAATGTTCTCTGCAGTAGAAGTTGGACTTCTTCATTGAGAAGTGAACTTCTTAACTACTGAAAGTGTTTCTGTTGTGACCTTGAAACAGATATACATTCTCACCTTTTAAAGGTCTGTAACAACACTATATCTGTCTGATATAGAGGTGACTATATAGTAACAGACTTGTGTATAAGGTATTCAACAATAATCTTTCAGGTAAAGGTAACAGTATGATAGGTTTGCTTGTTCATTTAATGTCTGTTTCCAGGCTGGCGTGGATGAAATGGGGACTTTTTTGTGACAGTATTTTATAGCCACATGGCGTTCTTCTTGCCAATCCTTACCAGTTTTTGAAGTAAAAGATTTTTTTTTATTCCACTAGGTCTTTGCATGTGCAGACTGATGGACCATGATGTCAATAAGGAATTTAATAAATATTATATTCCTGTTTAGAAATAATACATTTTTAAATCTCTCAGAGAGATTTATGCAGTAGTGATACGATGAAGTAGTTGTATGCTGTCAACTTAATGTGACAATCCCCTGAAGGGAATAATACTATTGTTGGTTAGACCTAGGAAGCTGCACCGCTTCCTGTTGGCCATGACACATTTCCTGTGTCCTTTTGATGATGAGGGAGTGTTTTGCAATGACACTGATACCAAGCTGTATTGGTCCAAGTTGGGGTCCTTTCTCTTAAATAAACACCAGTGTTATGAAGGGAAGAGGAATGCATGCATCTGCAGCTGCTAGTCTTCCTTAAAAGAAAAAGTCCAGGCCTGCACATGTGAGCAGATGCATGGTCCACCTTGACCAGTGGTAGTGGGGGATCACAAACTGAAAGTGAACTTAATTTGGCTACTTTGGTTCATGTTGTCTTATCGATTAAGCTATGCTGATTATACAAAAATTATCTAAATGAATTATAATTGTAGCTATTGAATTAAGTTTTGACTGATGTGAATATAATTCAGTTATTGTCATTTCAGTGAGCAATTAAATTTAACTAAAAAAAAAAACATCAGAAAAAAATTGCATTTAGAATTTTAAATCAGCCAATAAGTAAAGAAAAAGAATATTGCAAATGAATATCTAATCAATATTAATATTTTAAGTGTTTTACAGTTTGGCCTCTGTGTGTGTGTGTGTGTGTGTGTGTGTGTGTGTATGTGTGTATGTGTATGTATTAGGCATTTTAAAAGACATTCTTTGTATAGTTAAATAGGTTCTAAGTTGTATTGCAAACTTCTGTATTTCACTGTTTTTGAAACTAAGTTTAATAATTGACCCTCTTTTTTCTATTGTAAGGGAGATACTCTAGATATCTCACATTTGACTGTTTTGGAAATATGCCTGGAGTTGTCATCAAACTACCAAAGATGTCTTAGCCTCCTCCCTTCACACTTATTCTGTTTTAATTAAAATTCCAGAGTTGTCTCCCTTGCTTTATTTGACTAGAATTAATCATCAAGATATTTTTTTTTTTTTTGCTCCCCTCTTCAGATGTAAGTTTCATGAAGTTTTAATTAAAACTTCTGGGAGTTTCTCCATCAAATAATAAAGAAAATAATATAAAATGATAAAATATAGTGTCCACTTCATTATCTGCGAGTAGTTGTAATATTAGTTTTAATCAACGCTGCATTACTCTTTCCAGTCTCAGAGAATGACTAACAAAGGTCATGGCCACTCTTCTTCTTCTTCCTTTGACTAATTTGTATAAAAGAAAGACTTACTAGCAGACATTACTTCCATTCTCATGCCTAGTCAAGTTTTGTTAGTTTTTAGGACTTTATTATTTCTAAAATTTCTTTAAATGTCATAAAGCCACACTATGAGTTAAATAAAAATGTAAACGCTTTTTTTTTGTATGCTACTGATGCATGAGAGAAACTGGAGCAAGTCTCTTGATGGACTGTTTCATGGTTTGTTGACCATTCCTCAGAGAAAACTTACTTTGCTACCCTTCAACTGCAGGGGACCTTGGAGAAAGCCAACAGATGATTTGTTGATGGAAAATGGCAACATCACTGCTTGTAGATCAGCAATTTTTGGATGAGCATGAAACTACTCCTACCATATAACACACACACGCACGCACGCACGCACGCACGCACGCACGCACGCACGCACGCACGCACGCACGCACGCACGCACGCACGCACGCACGCACGCACGCACGCACGCACGCACGCACGCACGCACGCACGCACGCACGCACGCACGCACGCACGCACGCACGCACGCACGCACGCACGCACGCACGCACGCACGCACGCACGCACGCACGCACGCACGCACGCACGCACGCACGCACGCACGCACGCACGCACGCACGCACGCACGCACGCACGCACGCACGCACGCACGCACGCACGCACGCACGCACGCACGCACGCACGCACGCACGCACGCACGCACGCACGCACGCACGCACGCACGCACGCACGCACGCACGCACGCACGCACAGAGAGAGAGAGAGAGAGGCTTCTTCCAGTTTTTATCTACCAAATCTACACACAAGGTTTGGGCTGTCTTGGATAAGACACTTGTCTCTGAAGGTGCTGTGCAGTGGGCCTGAACCTGAAACCATATTGCAGGGTAGTTAACTATTTCACCTCGCAGTCATGCCTGTGCATATATATATATATATATATATATATAGCCTGCCGTATGTCGACCCAATGGAGGGACCAGCTATCCGAGTTGATAGTTCCAGGGTAGATAAAGCAATTAAGAGTATGAAGACCGGGAAAGCTCCCGGCCCATCAGGAATCACTGCAGAGATGCTCAAAATATCTGGCAGTGTTGGCTATAGCCTAGTCACCCGTATTACGAACCAGGTGATACACGAAGGAGTCATACCCAATGACTGGTGTAGCAGCATCATAGTCAACTGCTACAAAGGTAAAGGTGACGCTTTAGATACAAATAATTACAGAGGCATCAAGCTGTTAGATCAGGTTATGAAAGTTAGAGAGGGTCATAGCCCAACTAATTAGGGAGCGAATCAATTTAGATGAGATGCAGTTTGGGTTCGTGCCAGGTAAAAGCACTACTGATGCCTTATTTCTAGTGAGACAGTTGCAGGAGAAATACCTAGCTAAGGATAAACCTCTGTACCTGGCTTTCGTTGACATGGAGAAAGCCTTTGACAGGGTCCCCCGATCCCTTATCTGGTGGTCAATGAGGAAACTTGGGATAGAAGAATGGTTAGTGAGAGCTGTGCGAGCCATGTACAGAGATGCTGCCAGTAAGGTGAGGGTTGGAAATGAGTACAGCAATGAATTCCGGGTAGAGGTAGGGGTCCACCAAGGTTCCGTCCTCAGCCCCCTCTTATTTATCATAGTCCTCCAGGCAATCACAGAGGAGTTCAAGACAGGTTGCCCCTAGGAGCTCCTCTATGCTGATGACCTTGCCCTAATTGCGGAGTCACTATCAGAACTAGAGGAGAAGTTTCAGGTGTGGAAGCAAGGTCTAGAATTGAAGGGCCTTAGAGTCAACCCAGCTAAAACCAAAATCTTAATAAGTAGGAAGGTAGATAAAACACAAACCCCTTCAGGTAGATGGCCCTGCTCAGTATGTAGAAAAGGAGTAGGTAGTAACTCTATAAGATGTACCTGGTGCAAGCTATGGACACATAAGAGGTGCAGCAACATCAAAGGCAGGTTAACTAGCAAGTTAGTTTTTGTATGTGGCAGATGTTCAGGTGAAATAAAGACTGTAAACAAACAGGAAACAACTTCTATCTCATTCCAGGGTGAAAAACTAGAGGTAGTCGATAGCTTCCGCTATCTGGGCGACCAAGTTAGTGGGGGTGGGTGCGCTGAAAGTGTAGCTGCTAGAATAAGAATAGCCTGGGCAAAGTTTAGAGAGCTCTTACCCCTGCTGGCGACAAAGGGACTCTCACTCAGAGTAAAAGGCAGACTGTATGACGCATGCGTACGAACAGCCATGCTACATGGCAGTGAAACATGGGCTGTAACTGCTGAGGACATACGTAAGCTTGCAAGGAATGAAGCCAGTATGCTCCGTTGGATGTGTAATGTCAATGTGAATACCCGTCAGTGGTGGTGGTGGTGGTGGATATATATATATATATATATATATATATATATATATATGAGAGAAAGAGAGAGTTCTGTGTGAATAAATATTACAAATTAAATCTGGTATGAATTATTTCATACTTGCCATATCTCTTGTATCTCGTTTCTAGATTTGGTGATAATGACGCCATAGATTTCTAGCTAATTACAAGAAGTGGTTCCTCTTCCACTTTTATCTTCTCGGACACATGACACTAGATTAGAAATATTTTTGTTGGATAAAACTGTGTAAGATAGTAAATGCTTGGTTTTCTTCAGAATGCAACTGCATTAGTTTTGGTCTTGTTTGTTTTTTGTTTCTTTATAATTATAACCGGTCGTGCAAACCAATGTCATCTACCAGATTAGCTACTTGAACAATCAATCAATCTGTGAGTTGAATTTAACATTTTACAGTTGACTGAAGACATCAAATGAATTTGTTATATTTAGTCTTTGGCTCACTTTGGTGATTACATATCAACAGTTGGTCTGTTGTAGGTCTTGATACATACATACATACATACATACATGCATGCATGTGTGTGTGTGTGTGTGAGAGAGAGAGATCATTGTTTTCTCACATCCATTTTTTTTTCTTGATTGCGTGTGTCAGATAATTTGTTGTGGCAGATATTCTACAACCAGGTACCCTTCCTGTTGCCAACCCTCACCTGATTCCAAGCAAGCTAATAGTTTTCCTTGACCAGATGTGTTTTGCATGGAAGATTAGATAACATTACTAGGATGACAATGATTGTCATTTTACAAACCTCTCATTATGTTAAGACACGCACACACGTGTCTGTCTACCAAATTCACACAAAAACTTTGGTTGACCTGGGGCTATAAGGGAAGACACTTACCCAAAGTGCTGTACAGTGGAACCGGACCATATGCCTGTGCTTATATATGTAAATTGTGGCTCATTTTGCTTCTATGCAACCATGAATTGGATGGGAATTGATTTTGAAGCAGGATTTTATAGTTTTTGAAGTAAGGGAGTTTATATTCAACAGGTCCTCAAAAGCACAAAGTGTTTGACTATAATGTCAATATGGAATGTAAACACCATTACTATT
Source organism: Octopus bimaculoides (assembly GCF_046866305.1). NCBI lineage: Eukaryota > Metazoa > Mollusca > Cephalopoda > Octopoda > Octopodidae > Octopus > Octopus bimaculoides. The sequence goes on along the minus strand of NC_142928.1, from coordinate 3,325,152 downwards.
TTGCTAAACTAATAACAGGCAAAGTATCAAAACACACACACACACACACACACAGAGGTAAATATCTATGTAAAGGAATATACATGACAGGCTTCACTCAACAAATTCACTCACAATGTATTGGTCTGCCTGGTGGGTTAGCAGAAAACACTTGCTTGAAGGTGCCATGCAATGGAATTGAACCCCTCAGTAGAGAGAGATCTCCATGTCTGTTACGGGTTTGCTGATGTGCAGTGAGTCTGTTTTGGGACAAACAGGCATGAGACTACAGAGGCTGCATGAGAAGGCAGATTGGGTGTGGTGTCCTTGTTTCTTATTTTACTTCCTTCTTCTCTTGTCTGCAAGGATGGTCCTGCTGGCATCGTCAAAGGAGGCCAATGCAAGATGGACAGTGGGACGCCAGGTTTCCTGGTCATCATCATAGGCCAGGGTTCTCAATTGGGGTCCATATACAATTTTGTTGTCAAAATTTGTGCAATAAATTTTAAAATATTCTAATTTTTTTTATACAATTCTTAATAATGTATAATTCTAAAAATAGAGTAGGATTTTTAAACTTCAAATGGCTATGAGGGTGCACCCAAGTAGGAATCAAAGGGCCCATAGGCAAATAATGGTTGAGAATCATTATCATAAACTATTATCAACAACTTTCCATGTATATTGTCTTAGTATTGAAAATGGATCACTCTTTTCTGTCCTGAGATGCTGTTGCCATCAATATTCAATCTCTTTAATTTGTGTTTCACCATATTCACCCTGATTTCTCATACAGTTACCAGCTATGAATTGAGTGTTTACCTTGGTAATCATGTTCTTTCCATTCTCTGGACATTCCTAAGGAAGCAGAAGTTTTACTGTACCGAAATCTCTCCAGTGGTGCAGAGCTTTTTCATCTTTCCAGATGATCTTCAGGACTAGTCTTAGAAGCCTCATCATGAATATATGTAACTTTTTAATATAATATATATATATATATATATATATATATATATATATATATATATATTATATTATATTTTGCCAAGTTTATTATAAATAACATTTAAACATGACGCTAATTAGAAAGACAACATTTATTTATCACCTGAAACAGTCTGCATTACTCTATGATTAAAACAGCTGTTTCAGATCAATCACCATGGAATTTCCAATCGCTTTCACTGGCACATTTGAAGTGTGTGTGTGTATTTACACACACACACACACACACACACACATTATGAAAAACTGTGACAACCAAAGTGATAAGATATTGGTTGCTAGCCTAAAAATTCTATCACTTAATCTTGAGACAAGATACTGTTAATCCCCTTCAGCCTGGTTTATTTTATGATAAATAATGGCTTTTGTACATAATGCAAATCATCTTTTTATCTATCAGCTCACAACATTGGGTTCAAATCCTTTACCAATTACGGGTGCCAACAGAAGAAACTTCTTTCCTATAAGGAATCTTGATTTATATCTGTATTATGAATGTTGAGGTTATTCCATGCTTAACATCTTAACATCAGTTTGTTGATATACAAACACCTTGTAGCCACTGGTACAATCTTGTTTCCTTGTTCCATTGAGAGTTGTCAGCTGGCAGAATCTTTAGAGTATTTTTTGGGAAAAAAAATGTACTTTGCAGTGTTTCTTCTGGCTGTTTACATTGTTTAACCGTTTAGCATTCAGATTTCTCTGTCGAATATGATGTTTATTTATTCATGATGATTTGAATGAATCATGCAACACCTTGTAGCTTTGAGACTTCAATGATGTGATTGTTTATTCTTAGAATGGTATTGAGTAAGAGGCCAGATGTGACCAGTTTGAAGGTAAAATAGGTAAGATATTTTGGCCGGGTATGGTCAGTTGAAATGCTAAAGGGTTAGATTGCACTGAGAACAGCATTGCTTTTCATACCCATGACTACCGAATTTACCAATTAGGAAGATTTACAGAGCCTCTTGATTTCTGTATTATCTCTCCAATATTTCCAATGTAATTGTTTTTGCCTTGTAGCTCAAGTTGAATTAAAAAAACAAAACAAAGAAACCCTATCACTATAATCTTGAAGGCATCAAAATAATATCCATATCTGTGACTCTTGTGATTTTGTGTGCTAACAATGGTACACCTCTCGTCCAGGAGTTAATGAAACAAGGCCTGTATCTAATGTTTAAAGGGATATTGGGATGATTGAGATATGAAGAGCGAATCCATCAGTATAACAAATGTTAATCAGTCTGGCAAAGATAAACAGATTAACCGAATACCCTTCAACACCTATCCAACAAACTAGAAGCACCACCGCTTGGCTAAGTCCAATCTAGAGTGAGGAATTTCCTCATAACAAGGAGCCATGATGAATTTCTAATGACATAATATTGTTTACTTTGGACCATCATCATCATCATCATCATCACCACCATTATTTTGTTTCAACGTCTCATAGTTTTGTAGCTCCACCCTAATAAACTCATATATGAGAATGTATAATAGGAAATTTTTCATATTTATTTTTCAGTCAAGTGATTGCTTTTCATTAATGTAATCATACATAATTCCCACCCGCCATGTTGTCACCACATCACTTAGTGATATGATTTTGACTTAGTTTAATTAAAGAAGGATGGTTTGATTGGAAAATATGCTTAGTTATATACTTAATCATTTTTCTTTGCTATAGATTTATAGTCATCATCATCATTTAATGTCTGTTTTCCATGCTGGCATGGGTTAGATTGGTCAGGAGCTGGTAAGCCAGAAGACTACACCAAGCTACACTGTCTGTTTAGGCATGGTTTTTATGGCTGGTTGCCCTTCCTAATGCCAACCACTTTATAAAGTGGCCTCGGTGCTTTTTACATGAGATCTAAATTAAAACCTTTCATTGAAATTTTCATACTAATTTATGTTCCAAACAATGGCAGTTATTTTACTAAATTCTTCGTTAGTTTTAAAATTATTTCAAACCAATGGAGTGTCTTTCATTAGAAATATTAACAAAAACGATTAAAGTGATTTGAATTAAAATCTCGTAAAAAAAACAAAAAAACAAATTCTCACTAATTTGTTAGAAAAATGGTAACAAAAGGGTTTTAAATATTTTGCACGATCCCCCAATAAAATGTTTTATTGTTTTTATGTATAATTGTAGAGAGAGAAAGAGAGAGCGAACAAGAACATATAAACTATACCATATTTTCCGGATTACAAGTCGACGTAGTTATACAAACATAGAATGTAAACCGACAAACATCATCACTACCTTTCGAAGTCGTCCTTCCCTTTTTTGTTTTTTTGTGGGTGTAAACTTTGATCTGAAAAATTCAACACGTATGTGTTACGCTGGAAGATGTTATGAGTAACAACGTTGATAATGAACATGTCATCAAATTGCTACAACGGGTGGGGGGCGGGGAAACTTGATATCGCATACTCGAATCACGTGTTGCGTAATGTTTGTAGGGAGGTGGTGGTAATAATGCACTAACATTTGTGGCGGTGGTGGTGGGAATGATACAGCTGATTTTATGGTGACTTGACACACGTGACTCTCCTGTTCTTAATGCTTCTAGGAGTCAACTGGGTCCGTTACACACCCTCTCTCAAAATAGTATCAGATTTTAAAAGAGATCATGTCACAGAAGTCGACTTTAGCACCGTTGATCAAACCTGGATAAACGAAATATTTCTGTCCTTTTTGTTCGTTTCCAGATATTTTTCTTTTTATCACTTTCAAAGAAATAGAAAATAACTTTCACTTTCCACGTGTCCTGTCGATTCTTAGTCCGCTTTCTCTCACTTATAACTGGATTTACTCCTTTACAATGTGGATGGCTTCAACCCACTTGTAAATATTTACATTTGTGAACGATAAAACAGCAAAAGCTGGTTATTTACGTAGAAATTGAAACCAGTCAAATCTCTCGAGGGATGTCTGCTAACAAACGTTGGCTTAACTTTTCAATGTAATAAGCCTTCAAATTGGGTTAGTGGGTGCCATTACGTTTGTTGTTGCTTTTGTCATCGTCCCATTTGTTAGATTTCATTTTGCCAACCTCATTTTTGTCGTTGTTCTTGTCACTTTGGTCACTTTCTTATCGTTGTTGTTGCCTTTGCATTTTTTTTATTGCTGTTGTTGTCATCGCGTTTATCATTTCTGTTGTCGTTGTCACCTTTTAATGTCGTCATCGCGTTTGTTGTTGCCGCATTGTTCTTAGCGCGTTGTTCTTGTCAACACGACAAAAGCAAAAAACAAAAGCAAAAGACGAACACACAGACAATACAGACACAATACATTCATTATCGAATACTTTCGTTCTTTAATATTTGCAAAATTTTCTTTAGAAAAGACAGCTCTGTGATATAGTTCAAGAAACATATCAAGTTTATGTAATAGTGGGCGGCGATGGTGAAGGGACTCGAATCAGGTGAAAAGAAAAAGAAAAGAAAACCACCGGAAATCAATAACTGATTTCATTTTGTTATTGTTTTGTGGTTTTAAGATATTGAATACGTGATTTTTACTTTCATTTTTTCTTTCCACATCCATATAACGTCATTATATAAATTGTTTCATTCTTTGTATAACAAGTTATATATTGTCACTTAGAAGCGACTTGAAATGTTTTTATTTTTTTCATTTATAGTTTATAAATACGTGACTATTTTCTTGTAACTTCTTCCTAGATAAAATCCACCCCCACCCTTTTCTGTGGTATTTCCGTTCACCCCCCCCCACTCCCGGTAAATGTGAAACAAAGCTTCGGCGTAAAACTAAAAAAATATTTTCTTTTCTCTATATATACATACAGCTGTTGTATATTACAACGTTCTGTAGAATTAAGTACTCAATACAAACGTCGAGTGTAGTAGTTTATTTAGCCTGTTATTCTGGAGATTTTACAGCGTCAATCGGGACAAAGACATCAGAAAGGATCCTTCAAACTGCCCAGGCCAAACTAGGGCGTGTGGTAAGCCTACCTTCTCTCTTTCTCTCTCTCTCTCCACACACGCGCGCACACAATTTTAAAAAAGTGGAGTTTTTTCAGCTGCACCACCTTGATCCCTTAAATTTTGGCGTGGATCTCGCAATGGGGCTCCACTTGATTGTGTGTGGGGTGTTTTTGGCCTTCAGGTTCAAGATATCGCCAACTTATTGGTAAATCTTATATCTCCATTTCACTTAGTTGCAAAAAGATGTTTTGTTTGAAGATGGGCACTCGGTTTTTCAAAAGCTTCCCTCAAGGGAATTCCCCAATATCTATTTCCATGATCAATAGAAAGTGCAACCAGTCTATTATACATATTTCATTCATCTGTCATTATTTTCTTCCTTGAGGTGATCCATTACCGAACTGTTGACATTAATGTTGTGCCATGACATTTCTTTCTATCCAGTTCTATATTTAAGAGATGAGGAATTATTATTTACATTTGACAGATATTTATCCTCATCTTGTTTGTTGTTAACACAACGTTTTGGCTGATATACCCTCCAGGTGTCTTAGGAATGAGAACCCAGGTTCGAAATTTCCCCAAGATATTTTACGATGTTATAATTAATTATTATTATTATTATTATTATTCAGGTCACTGCCTGGAATCGAACTCGGGATCTTGGGATTAGTAGTCCATGCTCTTAACCACTACGCCATATGCATAATGGTTTGAAATTTCCCCAAGACACCTGATGAAGGCTGGAGGGTATATCAGCCAAAACGTTGTGTTAACAACAAACAAGATGAGGAGAAATATCCATCAAATGTAAATAATGTACAATTTCTTTCTATTATTACACATTCCATCCACCCAAAATTGTTCAACACAAAATTCTTGATTTTTTTTTCTTTGTTTGAAGATTAAAGATTTATCCAACTCCATCATCAACAGTTTTATCAAGTTTATCATCATTGGGAAGTAATTTCCATGATATATCTCGGAAATATTTATGTCATGGTATTACAGTTTAAAGCAGTGGTTCTTAACTTTTTTAATATCTGGCCCTAATCCAAAGCTTGGATTTTTTTTATGAGACCCACACCAAGAAGAAGTAAAACAAGTCAAAGAAAAATGTATGATATTTATGAGGTCCTGGAAGCTGTGGTTGAGAATTCCTTGTTTATAATTAAATAGAACTTACTCTAACAAGTCCTCCTCATGATGTCACTGGGGCCTCCATAATGCATTAATCCTGCCCTACCCCTGCCAAAATAACTAAATAAGACAATGTATTTGTTTTTGGAAATGTTCCTGTTTTTTTGATGTTTTGTGTTTTCTTATACAACTACTTCTGATATGACCATCCTTATTTCTGATAAAGAATGGAATTTCAATAATAGTTAATTATTATCACTAGAACATTTTCAATAATGAAAGTATTGCATACTTTTTCTTTTCATATATCAATATTTAATGCCTGCAAAGTACTTGCACCCAGTACACTTTGTAAAGTGGTTGGCATAAGGAAAGGGGTCCAACTACAGAAACCTTGCCAAAACAGACTATGGAACCTGGTGGTGCTCCTGGCCTTGTCAGCTAATGTCACCCCCCCCCCCTGCCAGCGTGGAAAACAGATGTTAACTTATGATGATGAATACTTAATATTTATCCTCCTGTTTAATCATGCTTTTGATTGTCATTATCACATTTGTTGACGCTGATTTAAATTCATTTTCTTTTCACATTAATTAACATTAGCTGAACATTTTACTCTTGTCATAATACCATCTTGAATGTAATTCTTTGAGATGCATTCTATTTTCATCCAAGCCTTTTGTTGTCAACCATTAATTACATTTATAATTGTGATCATTGCTTAACCAACTATGGTAGTTTTTATTTTCACATGTATTTCACATCCAGTGCCATCTCAAGGCCAAAACAGGGTGTTCACATCTTCATGTCTCCTGGTTTGTGTTTCTTCTGCATATCAGCTGTCTGAGCTTGCTTAAGAGATGTCAAATCCACGTTAAAGATGAATGTGTCCCTGATGATGCACCTCCCCAGCCAAGTAAATCGGTTTCTATTCATGAAAAAGAAAATGTGACAGCTTGGAAAGCTGTTTATATGAAAATGCTGCAATTCCTGTTGCCAATTTAAAGATTGTCTTAAAGTTTATACAAAATCTGTTGTTCTGATTTTAATTAGAAAATTACATGATTCAAGGCATGGAATCATTTAATGTCAACATAATAATAAACATAAACAATGTTTTAATAATAATAATAATAATAATAATAATAATAATAATTATTATTATTATTAACTCTGCCTTTGCTAAGGTGGAAGTATTGTTTTCAGTTGTTTGTTTGTTTGTCTGTGGACCTGCTGGATGGATTCGGATGAAACTTTCAGGGATGTTTGGCCTTGTGACTGGCTCGAACTGATTAGATTTTAGGATCAATCTGATTCTGGACAAGGATTCTGGATTGTTTTTCCATTTTTTTTACTTAACTTTTGAGAGCGGTCGAGTTCATTTCTAGTATTCTCGTTTGTGAGAGCAGTTGAGTTTATTTCAGACGTTCTCATTTTAAAAATCATCTCCAGCCAAACGTTGAGAGGACGTTGGTATTGCCCTTGGTGGAGGTTTGCACTCTCTGAGTGCTCTCGTTATTATTGTTAAGGGATTGAACTGGCAGAAGGATTAGCAAGTTGGACAACTTGCTTGGTGGCATTTCTTCAATCTCTTTACATTTTGAGTTCAAATTCCACCAAGATTGACTTTGCCTTTTTGGGGTCAGTAAAAAAAAAGTACCGGTACCAGTTAAGTACTGGGGTTGATGTAATTGACTTACCCCCTACCTTATGCAAAAATTTGAGAGAATTATTAGTGTGGTTGTGTGGTCAGAAATTTGCTTGCCAACTACATGGTTCTGAGTTCAGTCCCATAGCAAGGCATCTTTGGCAAGTGCCTTCTACTGTAACCCCAACAAATTTGGTGAATGGAAAGTGAAAGCAACCTTGTGTGTGTGTGTGTGTGTGTGTGTGTGTGTGTGTGTGTGTGTGTGTGTGTGTGTGTGTGTGTGTGTGTGTATGTGTGTGTGATTTGTTTACCTCTAAGTACCTCAGTGGGGCAGCAGGAGACACCTGAAGAATATGTACCAGGCATTAAAAAAATGGATAGCAGGGTGGTTGATTTGACTAAACCCTTCAAATTGGTGCCCTGGCATGGCTGCTGTCCAATGATTGAAACAAGTAAAAGATAGTTATATACATTGTAACTTAATTCTTCCATTTGCTGTATATTGATAAATAATTTAATTTTCAGAGTAAGCAGAGCAGATCAGTTAGTAAAATTATTTGAATTTGAGTAAATATCTCTCTTAATCAATGCATTCATAATTATTTAATTTCAGATTGTGAGAAATATTTATTTGTGTTACATATGAATATCTACACATACATGTATCTAAAAACTAATTTGGGGATGGAGAAAAACAAGACAAAGCAATTTCACAAAGACTAATTATATATTGTTATCATTAGTGTTAGTAATAACTCCAGTAGATTTGGCAGATAGCTAATTATAGAGTTGGCAAGCTACTACAGCAGCAGTAAGCTAGAAGTCTGGTCAGTGAGTTGATAGTGCAGGTCATGGTGGGAGATAATCTGTCCAGAATGCTGACAGTGTCCTGTCGCTCACACAACGTTGTGACTGTTGTCAGACCCTCCTCAAACTATCCTGCCTGAGACCACCACTGTGATATAAACTTCCTGTTTCCACCCTTTTGATACTGACCTGTTTTTATGCACTTCCTATTTTAATGTGATCTACATTTAAAACTTTCCCTTGTAATTTCATGTTAACCCTTATGTTGTCATATTTCCATTGCAACACACAACTTCCATTCTACTCTGACTGAGCTCGTCTCTTGAGCCCTTTGTTTTTATCCCCATTGTCTTAGAGGACTTCTGAGTAGTCTCTTCTGATATCACTCATCAACTGCATGGCTCCACCTGTTGTCTGTAAGCCTTGCAACATGTCCGGTCAGAGAGAGAGAGCAAAACAAGGCAAGAAACATCTTGGAAGCCACATGTAGAGCACCCCCTCTTACTGGTGCCACACATAGAGCACTCTGTGCTCTCTATAAAGTGGTTAGCGTTAGGAAGGGCATCTGACCATAGAAACCACGCCAGAATAGACAATTGGAGCCTGGTGCAGCCCTCCAGCCTGCCAGCTCCTGTCAACCCGTCCAACCCATACCAGCATGGAAAACAGGCATTAAAGGATGATGAAACAAAAGGTAAGAATGTCACCATGGCAGTAATAAAAATGGCTTTGCATTGGGAACAACCTGACCCGAGAAAACCCCAAATGCTTGGCACCAAAATGGCATCAACTATGTCGTGGATGACAAACGATACCTATTGTAGGATGTCTCAGTTGGTTTGTCGCACTATTTGACACCGGCAGCAGCCATAAAATGTGATGAAATAAATATAGATGACTGCACGGCAGTGAATATGAGACCTTCATTGACTTTGTGACAAATGATTCAGTGAAACATAAGATCTTCATTGGTTTGTGATGAATGATTTAGTGAAATTTGAGACTGTCAGTGCTTTGTGATTTACTGGAATATCAAAACATCTCACTAAGAATATAATACAATATGTACAAAGGATGGGAGCTGTTATTGGTAGGAATTTCACGTCAGTTTTTCTTCTATGGGTTCTGTCCAGTCCATTGTAATCACACTGATTATTGCCATTACACCCACACAATGTGTGTGTCCAGAAATGTTTTTATTGGAAAAGTTTGAGATTTTAGCTTAAGTGGTTTATTTCTTCCATCACCAGGTGCATCATTAGCACCAAGGAAAAAAAACTGACACTCCGTCAACTACGAGGACGAGTGTTCCAGTTGATTGGTTCAACAGAACAGCCTGCTTGTGAAATTGAAGTGTAAGTGGCTGAGTACCCCACGGACACACTTACCCATAACATAGTTTTCAAGGAAATTCAGTGTGACACAGAATATGACAAGGTTGCCTCTTACAGGTACGACTCATTTTTGCCAGCTGAGTGGACTGGAGCAATGTGAAATAAAGTGTCTTGCTCAAGGACAGAATACATCACTGGGAATCATACGCAATCTTAGAATTTGAGCTGAATACCTTAACTACTAACCCCCCTACACACACATATCTTAATGGCTGTGCAACTATGTAATTTTGGGTTCAATCCTATTGTACAACACTTTAGGGAAATGTCTTCTATAGTCCAAGGTTGACCAAGGCCTTGTGAGGGGATTTTGTATATTGTGTGTGCATATATATATATATATATATATATATAGTGTGTGTGTGTGTGTGTTCATGTCGTGTCTTGATATTGCACATAGATTGTAAATAGGTGTCATCAAAGTACAAGCAGTGTTATTCATTTGCTAATCTTCTGGAAAACATGTCCAACCATTGTGCAGTTTCTATTAGAAGGACTAGGGTAAATATTAACTTATATGGAAATGGGTAGGGTTGGTCACAAAAAAAGTATCCCACTATCAAAATCCTCCCTCAACAAATTTTGTCTGAATTGTGTGAATATTAAACGAATGACATACAACATTAACCCTTTTGTTACCAACCAGCTCTGGCTCTGAGTACAAATGTCTCATTTTCATAAGTTTTAAATTAAAATATTCCACCAAACCTTAGTCACAATTTATGTTCCTAACTCTAGCTGAAGTTATCTTACTAAATTCTTTGTTATATTTAAAGTAATTGAAAGAAACACAGAGCATCTCAAAATAATTAGTCATGAAAGGGTTAATGTATTACATCAGCTTTTGCATGCTTGCATTGGTTAGATGGAATTCATTGAGGCTGATTTTCTATGGTCAGCTGCCCTTCCGATTGCCAACCTTCACTTGTGAGGTAATATTTCTGTATTACCAGACATGTTTTCGCAGAATATTAGAATGGCAGCTTCTTCATGATTGAGATGCTCATTTTACATCTATCACACAATGTCAAGAGAAAGAAATGCATACAATTTATGCACCCTCACACAACCCATACAAACACACACACATAAGGCTTCTTTCAGTTTCTGTCAACCTAATCTACTTATAAAGCTTGGGTTGGGCAGGGGCTAGAGTAGAAGACATTTGCTTGCAATGTCACACTGGGGCTGAACACAAAAATCATGTGGTTGGGAAATGAACTTCTCTTCTACTCTAGGCACAAGGCCTGAAATTTTGGGGGAGGTGGCCAGTCAATTACATCGCCCCCAGTATGCAACTGGTACTTTATTTATCGACCCCAAAAGGATGGAAGGCAAAGTCGACTTTGGTGGAATTTGAACTCAGAACATAGACAGATGAAATACTGTTAAGCACTTCACCTGGCGTGCTAACGATTCTGCCAGCTCCCTGCCTTGGGAAATGAACTTCTTAAACTACACACACACACACACATTATCATCATTTAACATCTCTTTTTCCATGCTGGCATGCATTGAACACATACACACGAGAGAGAGAGAGAGAGAGAGAGAGAGATAGAGATAGAGAGAGAGAGAGAGAGAGAGATAGAGAGAGATGCTTCAGATCGAGATCAGAAATGTTTTCTTGCAAGTCTTTCCACTCAAAATGTTAAAAGTTAATTTTGAGAAATTTGAAAAAAATTTTCTGCCAATCTTAGAAATATCGATTGTGTTTTTGCTTTTTTTTTTTAAAAATATCTTAGCAAATATTCCTTTTGTTAAACTGTATTTTTTTCTCTTTTTGTCATTGCAGGTAAGATGATAAACATTACTACTGCTGCTGCTGCTGCTGCTACCACTGTTGATGCCCCTCTAAGGTTAATATACCAATAATATACTTACTGTTTCCTTGGTCTATCTGGTTTAATGGTGACAATTGTTTGGTACAATAGGCTGAGTGTACCTCTGTTGTCTTTCACTTATCCGACCCACTAAAACTAGGTGTCTCTGTTGTTTGCATTTAAATAACTCTTAAATGTAACTTGAAACAACAATGAAGAGAAGATCGTTCGATTGGGAATTGTCGTAACTCTCTGCCTTATAAATCCAGATAATGTGTTTGTGTGTACAAGTGTGGATGTATGTATTCATGTATATGCAGTTGTATGTATGCGTGTACATGTATGTAGATCTATATGTGCATGTATGTAGTGTATAGGTGTATGCATGCATGAGTATCCAGTTATGGGCATATTATGAATGTAGGTACAGGCATGGCCTGGTGGTGGTTAAAAGAGTCTGTTGCAATAAGGTGGCACCATTTTCAATAATGTGGCATGTCATCTTGGAGCGTCTTTTACTGCAGCCTGGTTGGAAAAGTATTTTCGATGTGTCTGGAGTCCTGCAGTAATGTATTCACCCAAGTAAAAGCATAGAGACATGAGGTTCTTTACCTCCAAAAACCTTATTCAAGCAAGTAATTAAGTCCCCTCATGTTGAACTGGTAACCATGTTAATTGGTAGCGGTGGCAGCATGACAAACAGTTTGAAAAGCATAACACAGCAGGCATATTAAATAGGCAATGCTATAATATTGTGAATGCTGTATTTGGGTCTTAGTTTTGGCTAAACCAGTGGTTCTCAGCTGGGGTTCTGTGTAACCCTGTGTTGTTAAAAATGATGTGCATTAACCCTTTAGTGTTCACATTATTCTGCCGTAATTAATGCTTTTTTATCCACATTATTTTGAACTAATCATGCATTATCTCGTCGCTATGAGATTTTGATGAGGTAGCTGTTAATTTTTAAAACGATATTGTAGGGTTAGTGTGAGAGACCAGATCTGGCCAGTTTGAATATAGAATAAGCAGAATACTTTTGGCCGGATATGGTCAGTTTAAATGCGAAAGGGTTAAACTGGTTCTTAACCATTTTTTTTACTTATGGATCCCTTTGGTTATAGTTTTACTCCAGTGGACCCCCGTAGCCAGTCGGATGTTTCAAAATTAGCTTTATAGGTACTTCCTTCAAAATTGCTATTTTGTTTTCAACTCATTCACTTGTGTAGGTGTGCAATAACATCCCCTGAGAGAACATGGTTCAGTGGTTAGAGTAATGTTGAACTATGTCAAGCATTAAAGAAAGAAACCTAGTTGTTCCTTGTGATAAATACATCTGGACCCCTAAAATACTAGTGTAAACCCCCACCCCAACCTAATTTATTACTTTGCTTGCATGAACGCCAAAAAACTGTATATGAACCTTACAGGAGGTTCTACAATACACAAAATATTTTAACAATTTTTTTAATACAATTCCTAATAATATTTAAGCATAAAAATTTTCTTCTATTCTTTTACTTGTTTCAGTCATTTGACTGTGGCCATGCTGAAGCACTGCCTTTAATCGAACAAATTGACCCCAGGACTTATTCTTTGTAAGCCTAGTACTTATCCTATCGGTCTCTTTTGCTGAACTGCTAAGTTACAGGGACGTAAACACACCAACATCGGTTGTCAGATGATGGTGAGGACACACACACATGACGTGCTAGTTTCAGTTTCCATCTACCAAATCCACTCCTAAGGCTTTGGTCAACCTGAGGCTATAGTAGAAGACACTTGCCCAAGGTGCCACACCGTGGGACTGAACCTGGAACCATGTGGTTGGGAAGCAAGCTTCTTACCACATGACCATGCCTAGGATTTTTTTAAACATCAAATAGCTACAAGATCCACCTGAGTAAAACTAGAATCAGTGGAATCCATAAGCAAAAAATTGTTGATAACCAGTGAGCCGGATTATAAATTGGTAACTTCCTACAGATCTTCTGTACTGTCTTCAAGTTCTTAAGGAGTGTGTGGTGTGTTTGTGTGTAGAGATTTCTACCTTCTTTAAAATATTTAGAGGAAGGAAAAATGTCAGACTGTTTTATTTTTAAGGTGTCATCTTGACACCTCATCATCACTATTTTTTTCATGTCTTACCAGTTCTACCCCAGCCACTCCCACCCTCTCTTCTATAATGTGAGTTACCTTGTAGCTCCAGTATAGCAAGAAACCTATTCTGTTCTGGCCACTTCCATCATGCTTTAACTCCTCATCTCCTTGTGTAAAAAAAGGTCACCAACTTGACTGCAGCCCTTCTCAGTTGAAGCTGGTCTTAGTCTTGCAAGCTACTTAATTATCCTCACTCGTGTTGAAGGGCATCCAACTGTAGAAACCCTGCCAAAGCAGATATTGGGGCACCATGCAATCTTCAGATCTACAGGGTCCTCTCAAACCATTCAACCCATGCCAGCATGGAATATGGACATTAAATAAGAATTGAACTCTGGTTATAGATTGTGGTTACTGTGAGATTTACCTTCTACTTTTTCATACTTGTATTCCAGCTAAATTACATGATTGGTGTCTGTGGTAGGGTTTGGAATTGGTGAAATGAACCATAAATCTATCAATCTAACCATTTAGTCACTGTGTTTGTCTTTTAAGGTTTCAAACCATTTTTATTTTCTTCTTTGTGTTCTTTTTCTTTTTCTCTTTTGAATTGGGCAACTATATTTATTTATCTCTTCCAGGAAGTAATTGAAGAACATTTCGGTGGTACATTTATTTGTGACTCCTATCTATTTATCATTAAAAAAAAAAAAAAAATAATACTAATCACTTGTTTTTAATGGTATCTTTTGTAACATGTGTCTCTTCTGGCAGGGAGAAAGAACTCTGCTTTTTCCTAACATCAATACACAAAAGATTTGGCAGTGATTAATGTTTTTAAATATTTAACAAGTAAATGTAGCTTAATGAGGGAGGGAAAGTTGAGAAGACTGGTAATGGATGTAGGCAAGGGGTACAAAATGAATAGCAAAATGTGATGGAGTGGGGAACTATATAGACTGGCTGGTTATTATAAAAACCAACATGTGCGTAAAATACTCTTAAAAATCTCTAAATAGAATGAATCTAAGAATCACATCTACAACACCAAATAGTGTGTAATTTTATCTAAATGGTTTTGGTTGGCTTTTCTCTCTATCTCTCTCTCCCTCCCTCTTTCTCTCCCTCTCTCTCTCTCCCTCCCTCTTTCTCTCCCTCTCTCTCCCTCTCTCCCTCTCTCTCTCTCTCTCTCCCTCTCTCTCTCTCTCTCCCCCCCCCTCTCTCTCTCCCTCCTACCATCAATATCAATTATTATTAATCTGTATACTTATTAATAACCACAAGACTATGTAATATTGATCACCTTTGACTACGAACAAGGTCATTTCTTACAGAGAAACATAGTTGGGATACAGCCGTGATTTATTTTACCGATATCTAGAGTTATGGAAGCCACAGTTGGTTCTGCTAGGATTTGATCAGAGGAGGACAAGGTCAAATACTTAAATAATATTTATTTGATGCAGGTATGAATGTGTGGTTAATAAGTTTGCTTCACATCATCATCATCATCGTTGTTATTTAACGTTTGCTTTCTATGCTAGCATGGGTTGGATAGTTTGACTGAGGGCAGGCAAGCCAGAAGGCTGCACCAGGCTCCAATCTGATCTGGCAGTGTTTTTACAGCTGAATGCCCTTCCCAATGCCAACCCCTTTGAGAATATAGTAGTTACTTTTTACGTGCCACTGGTGGAAGGACGCATAATCTTAGCCCGCGCCCTCTCTAAACCTGCCTTCCAACAGTGTCGTGTTAGTTTCTGTTCCAGCAGCCAGAGCTGACCAACTGTTTGGTGGTACGAGCCTTTGCGTGTTCTTCATTAAGCTTGGCTGTCACTTGCATGTGCATATGACCTGGTGGCAAGTACACTTTCGCTAAATGTTTTAAGGTGCCCATGTAGTTGTGAGCAGACAGAGACAACCTGTCAGTTGTCTCACCTTTGATCCAATGGAACATTGAGGATGTAACATCTAGAGCAGTTGTTCTCAACCAGGGGCCATTTGGACCCTTGGGTCATATAAAAGTTTTGGAGCGAAATGCTTTGCAGTATTTCGTCTGCCACTACATTTTGAGTTCAAATTCTGCCGAGGTTGACTTTGCCATTCATCCTTTTGCGGTTGATAAATTAAGTACCAGTTGTATACTGCAGTTAATCTAATTGACTGGCCCCCTCCCCCAAAATTTCAGGCCTTGTGCCTAGAGTAGAAAAGAATAGTATTTTGAGAGGCCCCTGAAAAAATTTTGCTTTAGAAGTATGTATTGGTACATATTGCAAGAAACAGCCGGGTTTCTTTCCCTAACATTTTACATAGTTCAACCTACACAAGTCAATGTGTGGGAAACAAAATAGAGATTTTGAAGGAAGTTTCTATGCAGGTAGTTTTTAAACATCAAATGTCTATGAGGTGGAGGTGGGGGTTCCACCAGAATACAACAATAATCAGAGGGGTCCATAGATAAGAAATGATTGAGAACCACTGATCTAGAGGAAGAGAGAGCTGCTCCAATGCTTTGCTGGTTCTTATTTTCCGCTGAGTAGGGCTGAAAGGCAGTGTGAAGTGGTGTGTTTTGTTCAAGGAGGCAATGCGCCACCTGGTCTAGGACTTGAACTCTCATGATCTTATGGCTGTGAGCCCAACTCCTTAACCACTGGGCCATGTGTCTTCTTCATTTACTGGCACTCAGAGGGTTCTAGTTGCCCTGATCAATGGAACAGCCTCCTCATGAAATTAGTGTGCAAGTGTCTGAGCACTCCACAGGTTGGTGTACCCTTAACATAGTTCTCAGGGAAAGTGCAGCACCCTAACCACTAGAAGATGCACCTTCACAGAGAGAAAGAGAGAGAGAGAGAGAGAGAGAGAGAGATATGAAATAACTTATTTCTAACAATGCAATTTAAAGAAGATAAAGCTATAAATAGTAGTGTATGGAATGTTGGATTAAAACCCATTGAATGATAAAAAAATAGGTTTTTTTTTTTTTTTTAGCCCAATATCCTATATGCTATTATTTATAGCCTTAACTACTTTGAGTTCCACTGTTAAAAATAAGTTACTTCCTTTCATCAAGATTCCATGTTAATTTATATTTCCATACACCAGCTTTAATAATGACAGATATTTCACTAAATTCTACATTATTTTCTGGAACAAAGGCAGTATATCTCAACAGAGATGTGATGACTAAAGGGAGAAACTTGTTTAAATTCATTGTATTGCATTGTATCTCTGTTCAGATTTGATTTATAAATATGAATTATTGAGAGAGAGAGAGAGAGAGAGAGAGAGAGAGAGGTGTGTGCGTGTATTTATAGCAAGCTCTGATTCACATGCAAGAATGTGTATGTGTGTGATCATAGTGGTAAAAAGTCTGGCGAATATAAGGAACAATAATTAGTATATATCAGTTACTAGAATACTGTTATTAGTAGCGTGTTTTAATTCTAGTATTGCTGTAGTTCTATTTTGTCTGCTGAACTTTTAGACTCAGCCAAAGCTATTAACGATTTTCTCTCTTTGTTTTTTTTTTTGTTAATGTTTCTACCACTGTTCATGATTACCCATCAATTATTTACTTAGCCAATGGGCCTAATTACTTTCAGCTGGCAAATAGGTTTTTTATTCTTCAATAAATCCCATTCCTTGACCAAATAAACTGAAATGTACATCATCATCATCACACTACCATCATCATGATCACCATGATGATGATGATGATGATGGCCTCCTCCCCATCATCATCTCAACCACCTCCATCATCATCATCGTCATTACCACCATTATTGTCATCTTGATATCAACTAACACCACCACCACCACCATCATGATCAGTGGTTCTCAACCATTTTTTGCCTGTGAACTCCTTTTCCTATTTTTACTCAACTGGACCCCCCATAGCCATTTGATGTTTAAAAGAAAATCCTATTTATATAGTTAAATATTATTAGAGATTGTATAGAAAATTGTTAGAATATTTTGTGTATTTTAGAAGTGTAACCAATTTATTGCACAAGAATTTTAACAAATTCTTATGTGGACCACTAAGGGTTGTGTGGACCCCAATTGAGAACCACTGGTCATGATCATCATGTTGATGCCAACCACCACCACCACCACCATTGTTATCATTACCAGCCTATGTTGGGTGGGTTGTCAGAGTCTGCATCGTCTTTCACTTTCACAGCAGCAGATAAAACTGGTTGAATTTGATGATGTGCATTGTGCATGTCCTGCAGAGTGTGGACTGGATATATTTTATCAAACCACTAGCATATCCTAGAGTGTATGTTTCTTCAAGTGAGAAGAGGTAACCCCCCCCCCCCCCTCTATCCTGTGTCAGTTCTTATTTTGAGTTACTACCTGTTTAGACCTGTAGCTCAAGATGTAATTTCCAGGGGTTACATCACGATCATACTTTCTATTTTGTCAAGTTTTCCATGGTTGGATGCCCTTGCTTTCACCAACCACTTTACGCAGTGTGCTAGATGTAATTTGTTATGCTGCCAGCCCAGGAAAGACTGTCTTATGTTAGGATTTCTTCTTTGCTGTAGGAGTGGATTCAAGTCAATGAGTAACGACCAACTACACTGCTGTCTGGATAATATCATCTGTAGAAGGCATACCATAACAAATGTCATGTGTATCAATGTCGGAGTTCTGCTGTAGCACAGGGAGCCTCACATCAGAGGGAACCTCACATCAGAGGGAACCTCACATCAGAGGGAACCTCACATCCCCTGTGCATTCCACGAGGCCACCGTTTGTGTCCCCTCACAATTCCTGTCGTGCACTGTTAACAATGTCTGATAAGGGAGATTACTCCCTATTTATAAAACCTGTACCACATCTCAGAATATCATACATGTGAGGAGGATGACAGTTTCCTTCAGCAATATCTATGTAGCCATCTGTCTTTCTAGCCATGTATCTATCCATTCATCTAGCCATCTCTCTTACTGTTGTCTCTCTGTACACACACACACACACACACGTATTTAGATAACCTTTTAAACTTTGATATATAATGGCAACTTTAATTCAAGGGTCCCTTTTGTGTGTGTGTGTGTGTGTGTGTGTGTGTGTGAATGTTGAAACTTGTGGAAGCAAAAGAGAAATTACAGGAAGAACCATCCAACTCGTGCCTGAACCCTGACATTAGTAACACACAAACAAAACCCACTAAACTAATTCACATGCTGCCAAGACTAAATCAAGTGTCCAGTTTCCAACTTCATTCTACTTACATTCGAATGCCCTTAAGCACCACAGCTAGCTCTTTTCCTTCTCTACAGAAGTCAATACTCCAAACAATATGGAGCAGTTACACCTGCAATTTGAAACCAGTTTATTTGGAAATTTGGGAAGCTAATTAGAACCTACACCAGTGTCGCATAACCAGCCCACTCAAAAGTACCTTGGATCGTAGGGCGACATGCCATGCTTGAGGAGACCTATTGAGTCAAGTACATCAACATCAATATCAAATGGAAATTGTAGTTGTGACCCCCATGCCAGTAGCACGTAAAAAGCACCATCCGAACGTGGCTGATACCAGTGCAGCTTTGACTGGCTTCCATGCCGGAAGCACCCACCACACTCTCGGAGTGGTTGGCGTTAGGAAGAGCGTCCAGCTGTAGAAACCTTGCCTGATCAGATTGGGGCCTGGTGCAGCCTCCTGGCTTCTCAGACCCCAGTCGAACTGTCCAACCCATGCCAGCATGGAAAACGGACGTTAAACGATGACGACGATGATGGCAGTTGAGGTGGAAAGTCTTGGGTTTTTAAGCCTGCAACTGGATTCAGCAATTCCTTTACAGTTACCTGGATTTAATGAGAGGTGGGCAATGGTTCGTGAATTGGAGATGGAAGCAGAGAATACTTAATCAAAGATGGCAAACACCTGCGAGAGGAAGACCAAAGCTAAGTGCAAAGAACAAACGCTCAGTAACTGATGCTACATAGTTAGTGGTTACAGCTGCATTTACTTTGGTGGCCACATTTACATTGGGTGGTGGTGGTGGTGGTGGTGGGGAAGCATGATGCATTTCAAAAGAACACAAAACATTTCCTAGTTGTCTCAATGCTGCTTCCCTGCTTTCCTTGAAGGAGAGATTCTGTTGGAAGATGCCAAAATTGTGATCTCCAGTCAACAGCTAATGAAAGGAGTGCCCTGCACTGAAGGCTGGTATGAAGTATTTACATATCAGAACAGCTGCTAGAGAATGCTGTCTGGGAACAAGTGGTCCATTTCTGTTATCATCTGTGACCAACCAGTCCTATATCACAGCTACTTCTAAGCAACAATAAGTTATTGTCCTTCAGACATTGATGAGAGAACTTTTTAATTCGACTTTAAGTATCATCTTTTGCTGGTGTTGTAATAACTTTTGCTTTGAGAAATCCACTTTCAAATATTTTTTCAGCTTATTAATGTATTTTCATTAATTGCTTTCTAGACCATTAGACCATCTTTTAAAACTTTAAACTCTAATTTAGAACAATGGCGCCAAAATTATTTGGATCTCGATTAATTCCTCTCTCCTCCCCTATTTCTATTCTATTAATTAAAAACCAGCCTCGTGAATAGCAGTCTGAACTACACTCTGCAAGATAACAACTCAAATAAAATTCAATTGAGTAACAATTAATTTCACGATCCATTCCAAATGCTATTAATCACCGAATAACCCCACCCTCACCCCACTTCTTTAAGATGAAGAAAATCACTCATTTAGATGATGTTCATTTAATGTCATACAATTCTTCGTCAAGTAATTATCTATAAAACTGTGACCTTCTTCAACTTCAATAGTTTGGGCTGGACACAACCATTATTTTCAGTCATGTTGCTTCCAGTTTGTCTGTCTGTCTGTCTGTCTGTTGGATATTTCAGTGGCATATTGGTAATGAAACACCAGTGGTAATAATTAATCAATTTTTACTCCATGAATTCATTAATTTTTATGTCTGTTTTTCTGTGCTAGCTTGGACTAGATGAAGAAGATATTGCTTTACATGCATTGTTTTATGTCCTTCTTATTGCTAGCCCATACCTGTTTTTTCAACCATTTTCCCAATTACAAAGATGGCAAATAATTTGTTGTCAGAAGAACTAACAACTTTACTGCTTCTTACTCAGATTTTGGAAGGTGAGTAAATGTGTAGACACACATGCAGGCATGTGATAGGCTTCTTTCAGTTTCTACCTACCAAATGCACTGACAAGGCTTTGGTCAGCTAAGGACTGTAGAAGACATATGCTGAAGGTGTTGTGCAGTGACTGAATGCGAAGCCATGTGGTTGGAAAGTGAACTTGACTATGCAGCCTTGCCTGTGCTTCTCTGCCTCCCCCTCTCTCATATATATACATATGTACACACACACACACATATATAGCACAGTCTGTAAAGTGGTTGGCATTAGGGAGGGCATCCAGCTGTAGCAACCATACCAAACCAGACTGGAGCCTGGTGCAGCTCTCCAGTTTGCCAGCTCTAGTCAAAACGGCCAACCCATGCCAGCATGGACAACAGATGTTAAATGACGATGATGATAATGATATAAACTAGTTGAGTCACTTAGTTATGCTCAGGTACTGGAGTTTAGGTCTTCAGGAGGTTGGAGCAAAAGGGATAATTCTTCTCCTGAACGTTAGCAGCTGGCATCTATCCATCTTGTGCAAGGTCTGTTGTACCAAATGAGATCATTTGAAAGCAGGAGCTGTAGATATTATTTCAACCATTATAGAAATCAAGTCCAATTCATAGAGCATAACTGAATATTTTTATAAGTGGAAACAAATTTAGATGGAAAACAGAGAAAGATCAGGTTCTACTGCCTGTGGTTGTGAAACTGCATGCTAACCTTTTGAAAATGGGATTTTTAAATGAGGCCTAATAACTACATTGTTACAATATACAATATCTATATAGTGTTACACAAGAGAGATAAACGAGTGTGTTTGTGATTGGTGGGGAGAGAAGATAGTAACAATTAGCATGAAATGGAGAAAGGAAAAATTCAACCATTCCATTACAACCTCATCTTTCCTTTTGAATCCAGTCTGATTTAACCCAGGGGGTCTTTGGTGGACCTGGAGTTGTGTGCAAATTTGAGGAAACAGTCATTCAGAAATGGAGGTGATGTTTTAAGACTAACAGATAAATATTGATTTCAAATTTTGAGTGTGAGGCCAACTATTTTGAGGGAGGGGATAAATTGATTCCATCAACAACCCCAGCATTTGACCCTGAAAAAATGAAAGGCAATGTTGACCTTTGAAGGATTTGAATTCATAACATAAAGACCAATGAAATACTGCTAAGCATTTTGCCCAGTGTGCTTCCGATTCTGCCTGCTTGCTGCCTTGCAGATAAATATTAACACTCATAATGTAAGTATGATGCTGTTAAAATTAAGATGATAATATGTTTTTGTTTAGTGTAATCCTTATGCTTTCTAAGAACATTAGTTTTGATTACTGCATATAGAATACTAACTGTTCGGCTTAACTACTTAACTACCACTTACGTCAATATCCTCATTATTATTATAGCACTCGATTAAACATCTGCAGTATAAAAGATCAACACAGTTTATAATAGTTGTAATCACCCCTGTACATGTACTTTGCCTCTTTGCCATACCCCCTGAAATGCCATCTCACTTTCCATTCCCAGCGGGTGTGGGCACCCCAGGTTGGGAGCCCCTGTTTTAGTTCAATGGGTATTATTAAAATTGGTTGCTAAGTGACTGGTTTATAATTAGCCTAATGACTAACTAACTTCATTGTGTAAGATATCAAATGTAGATGAATGACATTTAACAAAGAACTTGACAAAACTTTGTCAGTTTTTCTCCTCCATATTTAAGGAATTATTTATCATTGGAAGAATTGTACTGGAAGTTTGTATTGAATGTAGAAGTTGATATTTAGAGTGAGTGATCTTAGGTGAGTTTTCACACACTTAAGTACAACAAATGTCATTCTGCAATGAACGGACTGTTGAAATTTGAATAGAGAATGTCACAAGTAAAATAAAGCAAGGACAAGTTGTTTAAGAAATGATTTAGTATTTGGATTGTTGATATATGGCGCTCACGTAATCGCACTCTGAGACTGTCTGATGTGATTGGCAACTGGCCTTATTTGTTTCATAGAAATATGTGTTGATAAAATATTTGTTCAAAGGCAGAGACATACCTGTGTGATTGAGAAGCTTGCTTCACTAACGTGGGGTTTCCAGTTCAGTCCCACTGCTTGGCACTTTGGTCATACACTTTCCAATATAGCTCTGGGCCAACCAATGTCTTATGAGTGAATTGGGTTCACAGAAACTGTGTGGAAGCCCATATATGTGTATGTTTGTGTTTCTTTCTGTTTGTATCCACCCTTCCCATCATTTGACAACTGTGTAAGTTCGTTTACATCCCTGTGACTTAACGACTCAGCAAAAGAGACTGATAGAATATGTACCAGACTTGAAGCATTACTACTGGAGTGGACTTGACTGAACCTTTCAAGGTAGTGCCCCAGCTTAGCCACAACCCAATGACTGAAGCAAGTAAAAAACAGATTGCTGCCCTGTCAGTGGCTTTGCCTCACGTCCAGCATTGACTTGGAATTTATAGGCCTTTTATGTTTGGCCCTTTTGATTGCAACCCTTTTTGAGACCAACCCTGAGATGTGCCCCTCTTTTTTTTCAATAGAAACCTCTTGTTTTTAAGTGATCTGCTTTTATAACATTCTTTTACTTGTTTCAGTCATGTGACTGTGCCCATGCTGGAGCACCGCCTTTAGTCGAGCAAATCGACCCCAGGACTTATTCTTTGGAAGCCTAGTACTTATTCTATCGGTCACTTTTGCCGAACCACTAAGTTACAGGGACGTAAACACACCAGCATCGGTTGTCAAGCGATGTTGGTGTGGCACAAACACGGACACACAAACATATATATATATATATATATATATATATATATACATGTATACGACGGGCTTCTTTCAGTTTCCGTCTACCAAATCCACTCACAAGGCTTTGGTTGGCCCGAGGCTATAGTAGAAGACACTTGCCTAAGGTGTCACGCAGTGGAACTGAATCCGGAACCATGTGGTTGGTAACTACTTACCACACAGTCACTCCTGTATAAAGATACATATATATATATGTATATATATATATATATATATATATATATACACACACACACACGACGGGTTTCTTTCAGTTTCTGTCTACCAAATCCACTCACAAGGCTCTTGTTGGTCCAAGGTTATAGTAGAAGACACTTGCCCAAGGTGCCACACAGTGGAACTGAACCCGGAACCATGTGGTTCGTAAGCAAGCTACTTACCACACAGCCACTCCTACGCCTATAGAGCAAAGATGTTTTGATAAATTCTGTGTTATTTTCAAAATTTATTGAACAAAAGGCAGTGTATTTCATCAGAAAAATGGTAATGAAAGGGTTAATGATTTTTCTGAAGATGGGCACAGGCATGGCTGTGTGGTAAGAAGTTTGCTTCCAGACCACATGGTTCTGGGTTCAGTCCCACTGTAAGTGTCTTCTACTATAGCCGTAGGCCAATCAAAGCCTTGTGAGTGGATTTAGTAGATGGAAACTGAAAGAAGCTCATCATGTGTGCGCGCGTGTCTCCCTACCACCCGTTTAGCAACTGGTGTTGGTGTTTACATCCCTGTAACTTAGCAATTTGGCAAAAGAGACCAATAAAATAAGTGTGTGTGTGTGTGTGTGACCCTTGCCACTGCTTAATAACTGGTGTTTGTGTGTTTACATCCCCATAACTTAGAGGTTCAGCAAAAGAGACCAATAGAATAAGTACCAGGCTTTACAAAAATTAGTACTGGAGTTGATTTGTTCAACTAAAATTCTTCAAGGCAGTGCCCCAACATGGCCACAGTCCGATGACTATAACAAGTAAAAGACAAAAAAATGCCCCAGTATATCTACATACAAAACTTTTTCCATCTAAACACATCTCATTTGATGGCATATAAGACTCACTCTTCTCTCCAAAAATGTCTCAAAAAATTTCCCATGGTCCTACATGTGAAGTGGAACCCATATGCTAATATTGCATACTTTAACCCATTAAGTCCCAGAGTTCTTAAATTTCTGAATATTACATTTAAATTTTTACACATGATTGAAAATAGGTTAAAATGAAAAAATTAATTATTAAAAATCCTTTACTTCAAGTAGAAATGGAAATATTTAATGTCCTATAAATAGGATACTGAGACAATGTGGTATAGCTTATTTAATAGTAAAGATTGTTTGCCAACATAACATGGCAGTCCTGGTTTAGGATTAATGTTGCTGTAATTTAGCCCCAGGCCTGGTTCAGGACGAATGTAGCTGTAATATAGTCAGCTAGAGATACAACACAGATCGTGTCGTATCTCCAGCTGGCTATATGACATGATCTGTGTCCTTTTATTTTCAAACAAGGGAATCTAGCACCTCCACTCAGCTCTAAACAATATCTGTATTGCGATTTCCAGGTTATTTTCCTTCATCAGCACAGAATAATTGTTCGGCTGCCAAGTTCCCGTTCGAAATATATAGTTTTCAAAGTGACAACTAGTCACTGATTTATAAATTAGAAAATTACTATTACAGTAACATTCATCCTAAACCAGGACTGCCATGTTATGTTGGCAAACAATCTTTACTCCAAAGTACTGTTGCTGAATATCTCTTGTGAGATTTACAAATAGTAATTTTCTAGCTTATTTAATGTTTTCATTTAGTGTCCTATTTATAGGAGAGTGGGACTTAATGGGTTTTAATGCACTAAACACATTTCACTGAATTAGTTCTGCTGAAATTGAGGTGTGTCTTAACCCCATGACAACAGTTTTTTATTAGGTAACTAGGTTGCTCTGACGGTAATCCTCTCAGTTGAAATCAGCAATTAGCACATGACAATGGTTTGGCATATATTTAGGTCAACCGCTTTAACCCTTTCGTTACCAACCGTGCTTGATCATTCTGCCCCCTTGTGGGCGGCGGAATGATCAAGAGGGACATTGAAGAAAAGTGGGGCAATAATAGGGTGACCAAAATGGGGTGATGGATGTAATCCCCCCACCCCCTCAAAATGCTGAGTGGGGGGGGGGGCACTAGGAATGTGGCTTGAGTGTCAAGGGGGCAGCAGCCCGAAGAAGTTTGGGAACCACTGCTCTAAATCAAGAATAAAGTTATGCTTATAAAGTAATTTGTCAAAATACCGCTTTGTTGGACTCGACCTCTTTAAACTACCTCCAAAGTTGCAGTTGTAGCTGATAACCTCTACCCTCTCCCCATTCGAACTTCTATTCTTCTTGTCTTTTTTTTCCCAGCTCTATGAGAGTGTGGTATTCTATCTAATTGTAGAAAAGCTTTTAATTTATGAAAGAGACAAGCCAGTACATTACAACACCCTCAAAGGTGGTGGATTAAAAAAAAATAAAGACAAATTAAGTCATGAAATGCCAGTAATGAGTGTAGAACACAAAATTCTTGTGTACAGGGTAGGGTGAAGTCACAAATGAGAACATTCCATTAAGTGTAATTCTATGACTTGACTTGTCTCTGAAGCTGAGATTGTCGTTTAGCCCCAAGAAGTCAACCATGATTGAGCTGATGTATGATTAAAGTTGTTTCAGATGTGGCCTTGGCAATATTTATCTTAGACGACTTTATGTAATGCATCTTTCTTATTAAAACAGAAAAAAAAAATGATTTGCTTGCTATATCTAGCAGGTCCTGAGAACATGTAGTATAGCTCCTTACTGGTTTATATAAAGGGTAGACAAGGGAAATAACTTTAAATTTGTAGCAGCTGTGTTGTTTGGCAGGAAGTAAGGGGGCAAGGCCTAGATATATATATATATATGTATATGTATGTACATGATGATTCACTCAATTATGAAGTCTATTTCGAAATATGTTAAGTTGTTTCGAACAGGATATAATTATGGAAGGAAATGGAGGTGTATATCTATTGAAGTGGTTGAATGTAGTCCAAGTGTGTGTGTGTGTGTGTGTGTGAGAGAGGGATAGTGGGAGGTAATACTATTAAACTGCCTCAACCATCTTCTCATTGTAACAGTGAGAATTTCGTAATATTCCAACTGTTTCTGAATGGCATGGCATGGTTGGGTTGGTAGAGGAAAGGGTGTAGTTGTTGTTGTTGTTGTTGTTTAATCCCGAGTCATTTCTGATCCAGCTATAATCAAAGGCATTCCAGCCAGGACCATCCTACTTAGTTTTCAACATACTGTACCCCAGTTTATATAATGTAGCGTACCCTTTTTTCTAAATTGTGGAGAGTGATTTGGTTGTTATTTCTAGCAGGTTGAGTGACTTTGTAGAGGCTCTTTTGTCAGCTCACAGTTTTGTCTGTTTTTATTTGAAATTCTGCTGTCGGTACTTTTGCTTTTTCATCTTTTTGGGACCAATAAAACTAAAACCCCAGTAATCTCATCATTACATGTGCATCCATGTCACATAATGGTTGTAAACAAGCATCCCCACCATACAAGCGGTGTTGTTCATTTTTCAGTCTTTTGTGAAACATGTTTGGCCATGGGGAAATATTACCTTGCTTGGAAAGAGGTGAGTGTTGGTGACAGGAAGAGCATCCAACCATAAAAAAATTTGGCTCAACAAATTCTGTCTAATCTGTGCAAGCATCAAAAAATGGGTGTTAAAACAATGAAGATTATGATATATATGAAAGGTGTGTTTCACTTTCTGTCTACCGAACCTACTCGCAAGGCTTTGGCCAGTCTGGGGTTATAGGAGATGTCAGTTGCCCAAGGTGTCATGCTGTGAGAATGAACCCAAGAACATGCAGTTTGGAAGCAAATTGCTTAATCACACATCCACACCTGTACCTGCTTCGGCTGACTCTACTCCTGCCTATGGAAACTTGCAGTTAATATCTCAATGGTTGTATTGGAGGTGGCTAAATTCTCTCTTTTATTCTGTGACTCTGGTCGTGTGTTACTGTTGTAAACTGGTGAGGTATTAAGACTGCTGCAGAATCTGGTGAGTCATTTGTAAGAGAATCTTTGAAAACAAAATCAGTCATTCAGGTATGATTGAGTTTCATATTGACTTTGATTTGACCACGAAATGAGAGAGGCCAACACTGAAGACAAAATCAATTCTAAGTAGATAATATATTCTCAATATTGATCTCCTGCTATAAGCAATGAAACACTGTACCAAACTTGTGTTTCAAATAATTGTCGACACATTATTTATTATGACTTATTATTAGCATTCGAGAAATAAATATCAATAGTATCTGAATCTTTATGGAGTATTTGGGTCATGGTCATCATCATCATCATCATTTAATGTCCATGTAAATAGCCTCCATTGCATCTCCAACACCATATGCTTCTCTCTCTCTCTCTCTCTCTCTCTGTCTCTCGGACTGTCTCTCTATCTTTCGTGTAACTCTCTCCCCTTCTTTACCCCCCTCTCTTATTGGGGTAGCCAAGTATCTTCTCTATAGTCAGACAACTATCTCTGTCCCTCTATTATACTCTCTCACTGTCACTCCCCTCAGTTCCAATCCCTCTCTCAGCTGAGACGTCTTTGTCTTGCAAGCTACTTGATGCCCCCCCCCCACCACTGGTGTCATGTTAAAAGCACCTGTGCTGGTGCTACATGAAAAGCCCCCCCCCCCCCAGTACACTCTGGGAAGTGGTTGGCATTAGGAAGGGCATTCAGACATAGAAACCATTCCAAAACAGACAAAAGGAACCTGGTGTAGCTCTCCAGCCTGGCCAGTTCTTGTCAAACTGTCCAACCCATGCCATTCAAGAAAACGGATACCAAATGATGGTGTTCCATGCTGGCATAGACTAAATGGTTTGATAGAACCCAGAGGATCCAAGGACTGCATCATGTCCCAGTGACTGCTATGGCATGACTTTTCTATCACCAGATGCCCTTCCTAATGCCAACCACAGTAGAACTGAAATAACTGAATGAATTAGTTATTAGGTTTATCCAAGTTGCAAGTTCAAATCCATTGTTTATGTTTCCTGGTGTTCCTGAACAGAACACATTCATGTATATTGCCTAGTTATTGATACAAAGTTTTGAGTTCAATCCCACAATGTAACATCTTGCCCAAGTGTCTTGTATCATAGACTTGAGTCAAACAGTGTTGTGAGTGAAATTAAATGTAAACTACAGAACTAGTTGGTGGGGCAGTGTGTTGTCCTGGGGAGCAAAACACTCCATTTCATGTTGCTCCCATCCACTTAGCTGTAAATCAGTCACCCAGCAGAGGCTAGCATCCTGTTCAATGGGGCTTTTGCGATATCAGAGTAAAATAGTAAATAAAGGGGTCCGTAGGAAACGCAAAAAAAAATGGTTAAGAGCCATTGCTGTAGACCTCTCCAACCCATACTGGAATAGGGAAAAAGTGGACAATAAAATGTTGCTGGTGCTGTTGTGTAGCCATGTCTGTCTGTTTGTCTAGCTTCTTGCTTGTTATTTAAAATTGAAGAAACTGTTAATTATGTACCAGTTTTCTTAAGTTCCACGCAGAAAATTCCCTCTGTGATTCCACATAAATATTTTTAGAACTGGATGCATAATTGTTACTTCCCCCCCAAAATAGTAATCAAAGACATTTCTTCTTCTGGTAAATGCTTTTGGTCTCAATGCCAAACTTATAAATAGAGTTCTATTAATGTCGTGGCAGACACAACACATTAATATTTCAACTGAACACTTCTATTATATTTGGCTACATCACAGCCTGTGTCAAGATTTCATACTTGTGTTAATAAGTGTGTTTATACAAGGCCATTTGTGACAATCATGTTGAATACTATAACTGTCGATTGTTGGCAACTAGAAATATATCTCACCAATCTGTGTACTCATATCTACAGCTATGACCTATATTCTTGTGTACTCCACTCCTTTAACACTTTGTTACCATTTCACTCTTGAAATCCTCCACTTTTGTTTCAATTAATTTTGAAAATACCGAACATTTAGTATAGTAAAAATAACTTTATTAATTGCTAATCTGGTGTTTGGAACTTGAATTAACATGAAATTTTGTGGGAAAGTTCTTAGATCATGCAAAACAAGAAGCTTATAACGTAGAAGCAAGGATGGTCTTAAGTGGGTTGGTATTAAAAGGGTCAAACTACAGGTCAGACTGTTAAACCTCTTATCTTTTATCCTTTACTTATTTCAGTCATTTGACTGTGGCCATGCTGGAGCAGTGCCTTGAAGAACTTTTTGTCAAATGAATTGACCCCAGGACTTTTTAAAGCTTGGTACTTGTTCTATCATTCTCTTTCGCTGAATTGCTCAGTTATGGAGATCTAAACATACCAACACCAGTTGTCAAGTACAGACACATGGGGACACGCATGCACACACACACACACACATGATGGGCTTCTTTCAGTTTTTGTTCACGAAACGTGTTCACAAGGTTTAAGTCAGCCCAAGGCTATAGTAGAAGAAAGACACTTGCCCAAGGTGGTATGCAGGGGACTGAACTCGGAATCATGTGGTTGGGGAGCAAACTGTTACCACACAGCCATGCCTGCACCTACAACTACACCAAAGTTTTTTTTGCCCCCCTTCCCTATTTCCACCTTAATTAAATTTACCTTTCTATTCTTTCACCTCTATTTCTCTACATCTGATTCCTTTCTGCCAGTTTCAGTTTCATTTTCAATCTAGGTTTCCACTAAAAGTTTTCCTTTGTGCTGGATTTTTTATTCATATTTATCTTCCTTTACCTTTCACCAAATGAGTCATGTTCCCTATTCTGTACCTTCTGCAGAGATGTTGCTTTGGTCTCCAAGGGGTTCTATACATACATATATACACTTACAGTGTCATATAAATGTATGTGTTCGTCTTGCGTGTGTATTTGTATTTTTGTACTTATGTGTATGTATATATGTATATTTAGGTATGTGTTTGCATGTATTCATCTTAACATAAAACCTGACTCAGGCTGATTATGAAGGATCATCATATGCATATGGATATCCATTGAGTTGTACATCCACAGCACATGCAGTCCAGAAAGCTCTTGTGTGTGTGTGTGTGTGTGTGTGTGTGTGTGTGTGCTCACTCGCTCATCTAGCTAGTTAGATAGATAGAAAGGTAACAAGTTGAAAATAGAAAAAAAACTTTTAAATAAAAAAAAAATCTATATATGTATAAAAATAAGCAGAATGTTGATGGATCTATATTTTGTTTACATATAAACAAAAATTACCCCCCCCCCCCCAAAAAAAAAAAATTATTGGGTCTATCCTGACGCTTGATAATTGAAATCCTGTTTATGGTTAGAGTGCACAAGAAGTAGATATAAATTTAGGTTATTGATTTTTGTTTTTATTTATTTACTTACTTTTTTTGACATAAGGCATTCTTTGGTGTATTTTCTTTTGAACATCCTTGTTAAAAGTGCAACAGCATAAATCTATAAATTGAATAACCAGACTTCATTGTAATCGAACATTTCAACCAACCACTGCTTGGAGGATTTTATTTTGGAATCAGGCTTTTGCTGTAAATTTCATGCCTGACAATAAAAATTCTTGTAATTTCTGCAGGTGTCAAGTTTATAGCCGGTGCGTTAGCTTTGGTGAAATTATTTGTTGTATGTGTTGATGTTGGTGTCATGTAAAAAAAAAAAACACTGGTGCTGATGCTGCATAGAAAAAACTGCTAATGGTCCTACGTGAAAAAGCACTGGTGCTGGTGCCACATAAACAAAGCATTGGTGCTGGTGCCACATTAAAAGCATTGGTGCTGGTATTACATGAAAAACACTCAGTGCACTCTATAAAGTGGTTGGTGTTAGAAGGGACATCCAGCTGTAGAAACCCTGCCAAAACAGACAAGGAAACCTGGTGTGGCTTCTGTCAAACCATCCAACCCATGCCAGCATGAAAAGCAGATGTTAAATGATGATGATGATGTTGGGCATGTAGGAGTAAGGCTGAACTGTAAGGAGGAGATGAAACTTATATTCGAATGTGGTCATAATTTTGAAGGAAAAAGGAGGGGAGAGCTTGTTGATTTGAAAGTATTTCAATTAATTGAAATGCTAAATTTCAGTCAGCCAGATGATTAGCATTGTCAACCTTAGATAATTAATTATGGGGAACACGGATAAATTAATTCTTTTTGTTTTAAGTGTGGTTTGGACTGTTGGGTTGGTAGGAATGGAAAATGTCTTAGAAGTTGATGGATTTTGTTTGATGTGTGGAATGTTCTGATAAGGTGGAATAATTGGTATTTTATGAACAGTGTAATGAGGACACAGTTTGTTTAATTCCATGGAGGGAATGGTAACACACTTTGACAAAGTATGTCACTATTCCATCCATGGAATTTGGCAAATTCCATGGCTAGAATGGTGAGACACTTTGTCGAATTCCATGGCTGGAATGGTGAGACACTTTGTCAAGCTCCATGGATGGAACAGTGATATACTTTGCCAAACTTCATGGATGGAATGGTGACATACACTGTAAGAATGGGACATTGACATTCACTGCCAAATTCCATGAATGGAACATTGACACTTGAATTTCTTGGATATTAAAATGTAGTACCATCTGTCAGTGACAACCACAAAAAGTCACAGCCATGCAAGAAAAATATTCTTTAGAGAATGTAACTGTGTCATTGCTTCAGTTGACCGATACTTCTCTAAGTGAGCCAATTAATTTTAATTAAAATTATACCTGTTCTGATGAGAGAAAAACACATACACCATTAACTTAATGATTAATCACGATCAAGAAAGATAGACAATAACTTTAAAATATAATTAAAATAAATTGAAAATAAATTGTGGGCTTGCAGTGGGGGAGTGGTATTTTTTTGTCTTCTCTCTACGGATATAATTTTAATTAATTAAGATTCTTGGATTCACCACATTATGTTAGCACTCACTTTACTGTTTGGTTTTCATGCAGAAGGCATTCTAGAGTATTTCCCATGCTTTTCTCTGTTAAGTGTATAGAGTGGCAGAAGGGTCATCATTAGTCTCTTTGTTATTGGTCATTTTATTGTTGGTTAATTAGTTATTAGTCAATTAGCTGTTGAAGGCCTAGTGATCAGGCCCACTTCAGGAATTGAGTGCATAATCATAAGGCCAGGTGTTTGTACTCAACTGTAACTGAATACCAGAAGTGCTGGTGTAGCTGGCTCTCCTTCCAGCTGTTACATCTTGGCTTTTTTGTTGGGTCAAAAGTGGAAGGACTGAGAAAACATCTATAGCTGCTTGCAATTACATTGGCACCTAAAAGCAATTAGTAAAAGCATGGTACATGCTACCAAGTCATACTTGCTCACAAATGAGGACCATGGTTGTTTTTTTTTTTTTGTGCACAGCATATTCAAATTGGTTGTTCTAATGTAGCAAGATTGTTGGCAGGGAGCTGACAGAATCGTTAGCACGCCAGGCGAAATGCTTAGCGGTATTTTATCTGCTGTTACGTTCTGAGTTCAAATTCCACTGAGGTCGACTTTGCCTTTCGTCCGTTCAGGGTCGATAAATTAAGTACCAGTTACGCACTGGGGGCGATGTAATTGACTTAATCCCTTGGTCTGTCCTTGTTTGTCCCCTCTATGTTTAGCCCCTTGTGGGCAGTAAAGAAATAAGATTGTTGGCTCTGATTTCAGACAAAACAACTATGGTAGCTGTTTTGGCAAAATAAAAGGAATTACTGCTAAATGGTCCCATCATTATCATCACTGTCATTGCTTTTAACATCCACTTTTCCATGCTTTCATGGGTCAGGCAGGTTATTGAAGTGGATTTTCTACAGTTGGATGTCCTTCCTGTCTCCAACCCTCACCTGTTTCCAAGCAAGATAATTCTCCATAGCCAAACGTGTTTTTATAGAATTTTTTTTTTTTACGTGCTACCTGCACGGGAGCCAGTCTGGTGGCACTGGCAATGACCACACTTGAGTGCTGCTGGACTGGCTCCTGTGTAGGTAGCACGTAAAAACCACCTTTTGAGCGTAGTCGTTGCCAGAACCACCTGACTGGCCCTCATGCTGGTGGCACGTAAAATCACCCACTAAACTCTTGCAGTGGTTGGCGTTAGGAAGGGCATCCAGCTGTAGAAACTTTGCCAGATCAGATTGATCTTGGTGCAGCCTTCTGGCTCACCAGTCCTCAGTCAAACTGTCCAACCCATGCCAGCATGGAAAGTGGATGTTAACTGACGATGATGATGATTGAAAATACAGTGATACCTCACAGTACAAGTTTAATTCGTTCCATGACCAAGCTCATCTTATGATTTACTCGTTTTACCAATCAATTTTCCCCATTGAAATTAACTAAAATATAATTAATCCATTCCAGCTCCCAAAAACCACAAGTTGAAGAGCTTGTTGATGACATTTCCTAGTCAAGTGTATCTTGTACCTGTGTGGTAATAAGTTTGCTTACTAACTACATGGTTCCAGGTTCAGCCCCACTGTGTGGCACCTTGGGCAAGTGTCTTCTACTATAACCTCAGGCTGACCAAAGTCTTGTGAGTGGGTTTGATTGACAGAAACTGAAAGAAGCCCATGTGCGTGTGTGTGTTTGTGTATCCCACCACCGCTTGGTGTTTGTTTGTGGATGTCCCTGTAACTTAGTGGTTTGGCAAAAGAGAGTGATAGAATAAGTAGATTGAATCATTTGACAAAGAATTCTTCAAGGTGGTGCCCCAGCATGACCACAGTGTAATGGTTGAAACAAGTAAAAAAGAAGATACATTAGCTAATGTGTAAGAGTATTTGGCTCATGATCAGAAGTTGTGAGTTCGATTCCTAGTGGGGTATTGTGTCCTTGAGCAAGACACTTTATTTCATGTTGCTCCAGTCCAATCAGCTGGCAAAAATGAGTTGGACCTGTAATTTAAAGGTTCTGCTTGCTTTGTCACATTCTATGTCAGGCTGAATCTCCCTGAGAGCTAAATTAAGGGCGTGCGTATCTGTGGAGTGCTCAGCCACTTGCACGTTAATTTCACAAGCAGGCTGTTCTGTTGATCGGATCAACTGGAACCTTTGTCGTAACTGGTGGAGTGCCAGCGTAGCTAATGTAATCATAGATATAGTGTTTCAAAGCGGAAAAGAAAAATGAACAAAAAACAAAAAGCAGTACTACTTGGTTAGACTAGAATGCCTTTAATCATGGGACATGTTTAATCAGGGCTGATCTTGAGTTAAGCATCAATCTATGATTTGGTTATTGAGTCTCTTTATCATGGATTTAACACAACGTTTGTGACACTGTGCGATATGGTTTTAAGTCAGTGGTCTGACATAGATTCAGCCCTGTAACGATTTGGTTCATCAGGGTTAATTAATATTAACCCTTTTGTTACTGTATTTCTGTTGAGATGCTCTGTTTCTTTCAATTACTTTAAATATCACAAAGAATTTAGTAAAACAACTTAGTCATCATTAAGCTAGTGTTAGGAACATAAATTGTGACTAAGGTTTGGTGGAAGATTTTAATTCAAAACTTTTGAAAACAAGACATTTGTACTCAGAGCCAGAGCTGGTTTCAGTTGGGTTGCCGATGAAAGGGTCAAATTTGTACTCAGAGCCAGAGCTGGTTTCAGTTGGGTTGCCGATGAAAGGGTCAAGATTGATTAAGGCAACAAGCTGACAGAATTGTTAGCATGCTGGGCAAAATGCTTCTTTTTTTTTTTTTCATTTTGGCTGTTTTTTCATTCTGAGTTCAAATGCCACCAATGTCAACTTTACTTTTCATCCTTTTGGGGTCAATGAAATAATGCACCAGTTGAGCACTGAGGTCAATGTATTCGACTTCCTGCCTCCCCTGAAAATTGCTGGCCTTGTGCCAAAATTTGAAACTAATATTTAATCTTGATTACAAAACTAATGCTTTTTTCTTCCAGTTTTCTGTATTTCAAAAGCAAACACCCTATGTCTATATAAGGCTAAATGGTCTCTTAAAATTTAGCTTAAATAAATGGAATTTGTCCTTGTTAGAGAAAAAGAAAGTGGGGTGGACCATTTTCCTTAGTTCCTTATAGACATTATTACCTTTCATGTTTGATTATAATAAAAAAAAAGAAAAAAGAAATTAACATTTTATTAATGCCAAAATTTAGCGTTGCAGCCAACTGTAGTTTTCAAATATATTAATTCCATTTTTAATCTATTCTTTTTAAAAGTATTGAATTATTATATGCCAAATATCTGCTAATTACTCCGTCTGGAATTAAATCACGTTTATATTAATGATAGCTTATCTTATTTGTAATCTTAACAACAAATTAATAATAATAATAATAATAATAATAATAATAATAATAATAATAATAATAATATATAAAAAAGGCTGAAATTTCTGTTACCATTTTTTGCTGTTGTTGTTTCTACTCACATTTAAGAAAGAAATGAATTGGCATTTTATTTTGTGGCACCGTGCCACTTTACGAAGCCTCTTATAATTAGACTTATAATGAAATGCATCTGTTCGTTGATTTTCTTTTTTTTTAATTTATCTATTTTTTTTTTTAAGAACAAGTTACTTTCTAAAATGTTTGCCTCATATTGATTGGAAATGGAGTTTTAAATTTGTGATTAATAGTTGATCAATATTTTATGAATTATTTCCAAAGAGTTCCCACCATTGAAATAAGCCAGCAATTATAATTAGCCTCTTAGATTTATGGAGTTTGGATAATACAGAGCTCTGTGTGATTTTTCTTCTTTTTTTCTCTGGTTTTACGAGAAAATTATAAGTTGGTATCACTTGTGAAATGGTATATATGTATATATATATGCCATAGTCACTACTGCTGATTGTTCTACCACTACTTGCAACAACTCCTGACATTTCATTTCATGTATATAGTTCCCTAATGAGGGCTCTTGTATCCCTTTCAAATGAGTGTGGAGAGAGATGATAGAGAAAAGCACTAATTACTTTAACCCTTTCGATAACAACCTGGCTGAAACTGTCTCTGGCTCTGTAGTACAAATGTCTTGTTTTCATAAGTTCTGAATTAAAATCTTCCATCAAACCTTAGTCACAGTTTATGTTCCTAACACTAGCTTAATGATAATTAAGTTATTTTACTAAATTCTTTGTTATATTCAAAGTAATTGAAAGAAACACAGAACATCTCAAAATAAATACAGTAACGAAAGGGCTAAGGTCTAAGGGGAAAAAATGCCATTTGATTTTGAGAATGCTATGTTGATGTCAGACAAACATCTGTTGTCTACTGATCAGGTTACATAAAATATGATCTAATTAAAGGCTTAACTGATGACGTAAAAGTTATTGGGTAACTACATGTGACCAGTGCAAGATTGTTCTTACTAAATGTTTATCTTTTACTTGTTTTAGTCATTAGACTGTGGCCATGCTGGAGCACCACCTTGAAGAATTTTAGTCAAAATCAACCCCAGTGCTTGTATCTTTTTTTTTTTTTAAAGCCTGATACTCATTCTGACAGTCTCTTTTGCTGAACTGCTAAGTTAAGGTTACTTAAAGTCACCAACACCAATTGTCAAGTAGTGGTGGTATGATGG
This sequence comes from Octopus bimaculoides, assembly GCF_046866305.1. Classification (NCBI taxonomy): domain Eukaryota; kingdom Metazoa; phylum Mollusca; class Cephalopoda; order Octopoda; family Octopodidae; genus Octopus; species Octopus bimaculoides. The sequence continues at coordinate 3,287,696 of NC_142928.1, read as the reverse complement.
GCTTCTTTCGGATTCTGTCTACTAAATCCATGTACAAGGCCCAAAGCTACTATAGAAGGTACCTTCCACTTGCTCAGGGTGTCATGTAGTGGGACTGAACTTGGAACAATGTGATTGGGAAGCAAACTTTTTACCACACAGCCACACCTGCACATATATATGTTTAGCATTTCTTTTGATTTCATTGGAAGTGGATATTTTATATCGTTTCATTATTTTGGTACAAAGTATACATTTGTGGCAGAGATGAATATGATTTTGTGATGTTCATACATTTCTCGAAAAAAAAAAAAATCATCCTACTTTTTGCTCACCTGCAACATGAATGTTTTAAAACTACAAAAACAGCAAAACCACCACCATGAAACAAATAGATGAGTGAAGGAAGGTTTCAATTACTCAGTAGGATTAAACCTGTTTTTCCTGTTCCAAATTCAGACATTATCCATTGAACTGTATTGATATTTCTCATTGATGAAGCTTTCATCTAACCTTGTATTGTTAGCTCCACAAACTATTGATGATTTCCATCAACAACGAGAACAGATCTCCCTTCCTAAATTGTTGACATAACTAACCAGCATGGTGTTTCAGTGTTCAAATCTAACCAATATTGATTTTCGTCTTTTATCAGACATGGCTGTGTGGATAAGAAGTTTTCTTTGTAAACCAAATGGTTTAGGGTTCATTCCCAAAGCATGACTCTGCGGGCAGGTTTCTTTTGCTATGGCTCTGGGCACATCTGGAAAATTTGCTGTAAATCACCTCTAGCTGAACAGTTATTCTATGCTGATGAAGGGAAATAACCTGGAAATTGCGATACACAGATATTGTTTTGAGCTGAGTGGGGGTGCTAAATTCCCTTGTTTGAAAATATAAGGACACAGATCGTGTCGTATAGCCAGCTGGAGATGATGTCTCCTGGGGATAAATTACAGCAACATTCGTCCTAAACCTGGACTGCCATGTTATGTTGGCAAACAATCTTTACTATAAAGTACTGTTGCTGAATATCTCTTGTTGTGAGATTTAAAAATAGTAATTTTCTAAGTAAATATTTTTGTTGTGGGAAAATTTGCCATAGGGGGCATACAAGCAGACTGTAAACTTGGTAACTCATTTTAAAGAAATTACCTTTCTCTAATTGGTAAGTTAGTTGATGAAGTTGTCTAATCTTTAGCACCCTGTAGGTGCATAATGTCACCATATAAGATTCCTCCCTTGTAGTAACAGGGCAGTGGCAGGGGAAACAATTTGAGTTGAAGAAAAAGAACAATAGAAGAACCATTTCCCACAATCAACAGACACACTTGCCCAATCCCAGGCAAAATCAATGTCATCAATGTCCCCATTGTGACTTCATAGTAAAATCCATTCCGGGACTCAAATAACATTCACACATCCAGCTTCTTAGTCTCTCTCTCTTCCTCTCCACAGAGTGAAACATAAAAGAATACCTAAAAGGGGAATAAAAATGTCAGAATTTAATTTTTACCTAATTTTCTTTAAAGGAAGACCCCTACATCTGTCCCCTCTATACTGTAACTCTTTCAGCTGGCACAAGGTCTCACTACCTCAGTACTTACTCCCCACTCTCATTCGAGGAGTTCTTGTCTTGCAAGATATCTGGTGACCCTGTTGGTGCTGATGTCACGTAAAAAGCACCCAGCACACTCTGTAAAGTAGTTTGTGTCAGGGAATCCAGCTGTAGAAGCTATGCCAGAACCGACTATGGAACTTCGTACAGCTCCTTGCCTTGCCCAGCTCTTGTCAAACTGTCCAACCCATGCCAGCATAGAAAATGGACGTTAAATGACGATGACGATGATGAGTATCGGCATCATCATTTAGCATCACTCTTTTATGTTGACATAAATTGGACGGCTTGACAGATTGGAGGACTGCATCTGCATTGTGTTCCAATGTTTACTTTGGCATGTTTTTCATGGTTGGTTACCTTTTCAAATACCAACCCCTTTACTGAGTGTACAGAGAGTTTTTTTTTGTGTGTGTGTGTGGCACTATCAGTATTGAGGTCACCATTTCGCTCACCAGACTAAGAACCCCTATCACTGAATGGTGCTAGTGTAGAGAACAAGGTAGCTTTATGTTAGGTAACAAAAGGTTAGA
>NC_142928.1:3265566-3280566 GCF_046866305.1 Octopus bimaculoides | reverse complement strand
TCATGCACAGCTCTAGTCTTTCTCCCACATACACACAGCTCCACCCTCTCCTTCTCTCTGATTCTGTTCCCAGTAAATCTTTTTTAAAACAACAAATCCCAACTATTTGTTGTGAAAAGTAAAAATGAGAAAAATAAAGAGAGAGAGAGAGAGTGTGTGTGTGTGTGTGTGTTATCGCCAGAAATCTCCTATATTCCTGGTATTTCCCTCAGTGAGTCTGTCTGTGTTCTAGCATCAGGGTTGGTTATTCTTAGATTTAATGCTCTTGCACACAGGCCTCTTCCATGTACACACAGATAGCCTTAACACACACACACACACACACACACACACACACACACAGTGCTACAGTTATCAATGCATATACATGCACACACACAAATACCTCAGTCTATATACTCTCACACATACAATCACTGAACACACACTCACAGGTATAAGCCTTGTTCAATGTTCACTCGTCCTCATACATAAGTACACACACTCACTCACATATACACTAACTCACTTTCTCTTTCTGATAACACACACACACACACACACACACTCACATATAGACACCTCAGTGTTTGTATGTTTACACACAGGCATAGACTTCATTGTATGTACACTCACTCATTTAGACACATTCACTTGCTTGCATGTATACACACATACACACTTGCTCTCTCTCTCTCTCTCTCTCTCTCTCTCTCTCTCTGCCCCCCCCCTCATACACAAACACTCAGATGTACAAATTTCAAAGTATTTTTTATCTTGTATATTATTTAGCTTTATATTTCTCTGGATGTTTGTCAAGATTATTATAATGAGTCTCAGGAATATTGGTAAGAAGAATAACACTCACACACACACACACACACACACACACACACACACACACACAATCTGCTGAGAAGATTTGTTGTGAATAGAACTGATTGTGGTGTTAATATAATGACTCTACTTAACGAATTGATCTGTTTTAGATTACATTTCAGCCACTTGGTGGTTAAATATCTATTTTATCAGTTCTTGCAGCCCCCCCCCCCCCCCTCATCATCATCTGACTGTACAGTCATGCATCTGGAATGCAGATAACTTTCAACCAGCTCTTGTGAAAACTCCATTCTTCCTCTCCCCTATTTCTCTTCCCTCACGTCCTTCATTTTGTCTGGTTGCCTGTTGTCCCCTCTCTCACTAACCCCGCCCCACCTACCTCACTCACAAGCTCGTTACAGTTTGTGTTCTTTCAGTGATTAACACCTGTTTCTTTATATTTAATGCTTATTATGGTTAATTTTAATAAGATTGTTGTGTGTGTGTGTGTGTTTCTATATATACATATGTATATATACATGTGTGTGTATATAGTAATAGTTTCACATTAAACAGACTGATCTCTTGTAAATTCCAAAGAAAGACCAGTATTGTAATTGATAGCTACTTGATTGAAATGCTCGTTAACAATTATGAAGGCAGAGAAAGCAGCAGGATCACTAGATGGTCCCTGTGAGGCTGAAAATATTTAGTAAATTCAGGGACATACGAGTCACTGGCATAGTCAATCAGGGAATACAGGATGGAGTTATTCTCAATGACTGATGCCACAGTGGAATCATCAACTGCTATGAAAGAGGATGTCCTAGAAACACCTACTGTGCATCTAACTAATGGACTCATCCAGTGGTTCTCAACCATTTGTTGCCTATGGGTCCCTCTGGTTCTTGTTTTACTTGGGTGGATCCTCATAGCCATTCAATATTTAAAAAATCCCATTTTTGTAATTAAATATTAGGGATTTTATAAAAAAAAACTTTAAATATTTTGTGTATTGTAAAAGTATAACCAATTTACTGCACATAAATTTTAACAAAAATTCTTGTATAGACCCCCCTCCCCGCTCCCTGCCAGGGCCATACGGACCCTGCTTAAGAATCGCTGGACTGGTCTGTGGAAGTAAACAAGAAGTTATAGCACAAATAATTTGTAAGCTCATTAGTTTATGTGAGATATTACAAGGTACTCTCTTCTATGTGAGACAACTACAAGAAAAAAGGTTTGTGCAAAGAGCCAAGCCATTATACTTATATTTCATTGACCTGGAGAAGGCCTTGGTCAGAGTTACCACATTTTATAGTCAAGTGGTCACTAAGAAAACTAGGTGTAGCTGAATAGCTTGTACAGAGGGGGGCTCTCAGCAAGGTAAGAGTTGGTAATGGATTCAGTGAGGAATTTAGCCTACAGGTAGAGGTACATCAAAGTTCAAGTCTTATCATTATATCATCATCATCATCATCATCACTTAAGGTCTGTTTTCCATGCTGGTATGGGTTGGACTGTTTGACAGGACTTAGCTGGCCAGAAAGCTGCACCAGGCTTTAATTGTCTGTTTTGGCATGGTTTCTATGGCTGGATGCTCTTCCTAATGCTAACCACTTTACAGAGTGGACTGGGTGCTTTTTATGCGGCACTGGCACAGGTGCTTTTTACAAGGCATCTACACAGGTGCTGCCTGACTGGCACCTTTGCCAGTAGCACATAAAAAGCACCATTCGAGTGTGGCTGATGCCAGTGCCACCTGATTGGCTCCCACATAAAAGTACCCACTACACTCTCGGAATGGTTGACGCTAGGAAGGGTATCCAGCTGTAGAAACCTTGCCAAATCAGACTGGAGCCTGGTGCAGCCTCCTGGTTTGCCAGTTCTCAGTCAAACCGTCCAACCCATGCCAGCATGGAAGGTGGATGTTAAACAACAATGATGATGATGTGTGTGAATAACTAGTAAAAATGTTTAGTTAAGTAGTTCATATCACAATCATGAACTTTCAAGTCAGCTCTGATCAAGTAGGTCCATCAAAGACATACGAGCAATGATTATCCTCTTTTTTTTTTCTCACTAGCAGTGGTATATTTTGGGTTACATCATACAAACCATACTTTTTAAAGATGGTATAGTATAGTTTGAGAGAGATTTAGCTGCTATTTCTGGCAAATCAAGCAACAGCATTCATGTATCAGTATTTTCATGCATCAGTTCAAATGTGTCATACAAGTCTTCCATGAAATTCTCATCTGAAGTATGTTAATTTAGATACACTAACATATGCTAATATATGTTAATATATCTATACTTAATATTTTTTTACATGATGAAATGATTTAATATAAAGAAAATTAAGTAAACATTATGTTACTGAGACTTTTGAGTCTGGTTTCACTAAACATTTTAGTTTGAAGTTAAATGTGGAACAGGAGAGAATTCTTCAAATTTGAATCAGTCAGTTGTGACTTCATTTTGGATTTTATCAGCTTCTTGGATTAAAATGTTTTTTTTTTTCTTTTTACATCTGTAAGTCATTCTAAAATGATAGATGTAAAAAAACTTTCGGAAATTTTCTTAATTCTGAAAAATGTTCAAAGGATAACGAGCCCCAGAATTTAAGTCCCCAACATTTGGAATTAAATAAAAACGCTTGTCGATTGTCATTTTCAGTGAGTTTGTTTCCAAGTCAGTAAGTTTCCCCATTTGTAGATTATGAGGAATTTTCATGACTCTTTTTTGTTTTACTAAATGAAAAAATCATCCTCATTTAGTGCCTGTTTTCCATGCTGGAAATGGTTTAGGTGGTTTGACAAAAACTGACAAGCTAGAGGACCAATGCCAAATTCCAATGTCTGTTTTGGTGTGGTTTCTACTTCTGGATGACCTTTCTAATGCCAATCATTTTGCAGAATGTAATGAGTGTTTTTTTTTTTTTTTGATTTCTGACAGTGCATTGTGTCCTTGAGCAAGATGTTCTATTTCATGTTGCTCCAGTTCACTCAACTGGCAAAAATGAGTAGTACCAGTAATTCAAAGGGCCAGCCTTGTCACATTCTGTGTCACACTGAGTCTCTCTGAGAACTACATTAAGAGTACACGTGTCTGTGGAGTGCTCAGTCATTTGCACATTAATTTCACAAGCAGGCTGTTCCATTAATCGGATCAGCTGGAACACTTGTTATCCTAACTGACAAAGTGCCAGGCTCCTGGTGAAGGAGATACCAGTCATGAACATCTCATCTTATTTTCATACATGGTGTATCTAGAACTTTATTACTGAGATGTTTTACCTCTTGAAGATAGTAGGGTGTGATTTGAGGGAGATTGGCTGCTATTATTAGTACATTGATTGTGTAGTGGCTCTCTTGTAGGCTTGTATATATTTAATGGATGTGACTAGTTAATGTTGATATTAATGTTTTTAAAACTAGATATAGTCCACCAATTACTTAAGGTTGGAATTGCTCCCAGCAGAATCTCTCTCTAACCAAAATGTAAAGTAACAAAAAAAGAAAAGTTTGTACAAAATGTGTTTCTAAAAAATAACGATAATAAAAATAGAACTTGCTAAATGAGCAGAATGACTGATAAGATTAAGTATACAGGGCATCTATTTTTGTAAAATATTCTATAGCCATCATCATTATTATATAATTATTCAAAAGTGAATCTGTTACAGAATCTTTTGGTTATCATGGTGCCAATATCTCCAGTGTTAATCGCTTGGAAGCATAACATTAGAATTAGCTTGGTTTACAAGGCCATTGAAAGAAAGCCTCCCCCAAAATAAATGTTTCTCTAACCAAGTGTCATGTTCTTTATTCATCAATTTAAATTTGGGTTCATCAAATATTAACCCGTTTGTTACTGTATTTCTCTTGGAATACATTGCTTTTGATTGAATTAATTTCGAAAATAACGAATTTAGTAAAATGACATTGTCATTATTAAGCTGGTGTTTGGAAAATATATTAACATACTGTTTTGATGGAAGGTTTTAATTTAAATCACTTCAAAGCAGGAAGTTTGTTTAAAAGGATACGGGTGGTACCAGGTTAAATGTACTCCTTTATAACCGATATTTAGGAAAATTAATCACATCGGTTCACAGTGTGTTTTGTTTTTTAGCATCTGCCATTCTATGCCAGCATGGGTTAAATGAATGTGTTATCACAGCCTCATTTTATACCTGGATGCCTTTCCTATCACTAACCATTATCTGTTTTTCAAGTAAGGGATCACTGTTTTACATGTCTTCAAAGGTACAAAGCCAGTGGAGGATTTGCTAACAGAAAATATGACCTCATCCTCATCATTGCTTGTTGAGATTTTCACAGAATGCAAACGTTTACAAAACACACACACACACACACACACACACACACACACCTGATGGTCTTCCACCCAATTTCCATATACCAAATTCCATTCATAAGGCATTGGTCAGCTTGGGATTATAGTAGAAGACACTTGTCCAAGACACCACTCTGGGGGACTGAACCAAAAGCCATCTGGTTGCAAAGCAAGCTTTTTAATCATACAACCATGCAAGTACCATAAAACAGAAATCATCATCATCATCATTTAACGTCCACTTTCCATGCTAGCATGGGTTGGACGATTTGACTGAGGACTGGTGAAACCAGATGGCTACACCAGGCTCCAATCTGATTTGGCAGAGCTTCTACAGTTGGATGCCCTTCCTAATGCCAACCACTCCAGATTTCGGCTGAATTATTTCAGAGTGTTTTCTTTTTCTGACTGTGGAGCTGAAATTTTGGCTATTTCAGATACTGCTTGCAAAGTTTTATCCGGAAAAGTTAAAAATAACACTGTCATGTAGTCATGTTTGTTTGTTTTTTATTATCTTTGATATTTTTCTGATAGCAAAAGATATTAAAAACTGTTTTACACAAATTAAAAACTGTTTTACACAAATATCTCTGCAGTATGGCTATATAATGAAAATATTTTTTTTTCTGTTTTTGTTTTTCTCAAGTTAGTTGAAAATGATTCTTTACAAGTTTTTATTTGACTTAGGAAATATTTGAAAATAAATGTTACATCTTTAATATTAGCGAATTAACGATTTTTCTAAAATCCTTATATGAAATTCTTGTGAAAAGAGTATGATTTCCATCTTGTGTACAAAAATTTGTAACTATTGAATAATAATGATGATAGTAATAATAATAATAATAATAATAATAATAATAGCTTCAAACTTTGGCACAAGCCCTGCAATTTTGAGCAGGGTGGATAAATCAATGATATCAACCCCAGTGTTCAACTGGTATTCATTTTATCAACTACGAAAGGTAAAGTTGACTTCAGCAGCATTTGAACTCAGAATGGAAAGGAGCCAGAAGAAAACCTGCTCAGCATTTTGTCTGCTAACAATTCTACCAAACAGAAAATTCCTCATAGTACATTGAGTTTTGTATGACAGTTTTTGTCTGTAAATTTTTTTAGATATTTTAGCCTTTTTGCTACAGTAATTCAAATGAAATATACTGCCTTTGTTACAATTTTTAAACTATGAAGAGCTTAATAAAATAACGTTGTCATAATCTGATATTTAGAATATAAATTAACATGGAATTTTGGTGGAAGGTTTTAATTTAAATCATTTTAAACAAGAAATTTATATCATAGAAGCAGGACAGTCTCAGGTGGGTTGATGTCAGAAAGATTAAAATTTGATAGGATGATTGGATAATCTTCACTTAAATTCAGGAAAGCTTTTCACTTGTAAATTTTAATGGATTATGTAAAACTTAATTCCATAAATGTATTATTGGATGTTCAATAATTCTAATTTTGGCACAAGGCCAGTAATTTTGAGGGGAGGGGACAAGTTGATTACATCGACTCTAGTATCTGACTGGTACGTATTTTAGAGATTCTGAAAGATGAAAGGCAAAGTTGAGCTCAACATAAAGAGTCGGAAGAAATACCATTAAGCATCTTAATTGATATGCAACTAATTCTGTCAGCTTACAAGTATAATAATAATAATAATAATAATAATAATAATAATCCTTTTGCCAGGGCCCCTGGACTGGCTCTTGTGCGGGTGGCACATAAGATGCACCATTTTGAGCGTGACCGTTGCCAGTGCTGCCTGACTGGCCTTCGTAGGGTTTTCGAGCGAGATCGTTGCCAGTGCCCCTGGACTGGCTTTTGTGCGGGTGGCACATAAAAGACACCATTTCGAGCGTGGCCGTTGCCAGTACCGCCTGACTGGCCTTCGTGCAGGTGACACGTAAAAGCACCCACTACACTCTCTGAGTGGTTGGCGTTAGGAAGGGCATCCAGCTGTAGAAACTCTGCCAAATTAGATTGGAGCCTGGTGTTGCCATCCGGTTTCACCAGTCCTCAGTCAAATCGTCCAACCCATGCTAGCATGGAAAGCGGACGTTAAACGATGATGATGATGACTATAGGCACAGACCTGAAATTTGGGGGAGGGGATAAACCAATTACATCGATGCTCAGTATTCAACTGGTACTTATTTTATCAACCTTGAAAGGATGAAAGGCAAAGTTGACCCCAGTGGAATTTGAACTCAGATCATAACGGATGAAATGCCACCAAGCATTTTGCCCAGTGGGCTAACAATACTGCCAGCTCATCACTTTAATAATAATGATAATAATAATAATAATAATAATAATAATGGTTTCAAATTTTGGCACAAGGCCAGCAACTGCATGGGAGCAGGTAAGTCGACTACATAAACTCCTCTGGTTGATTGGTGCTCTTTTTTATTGACCCCTGAAAGGATGAAAGGCAAAGTTGACATCAGTGGAGTTTGAACTCAGAATGTAGCAACAGGCGAAATACCACCAAGCATTTTGTCCAGCATGCTAATGATTCTGCCAGCTCACCTAATAATAATGATAATAATTTCAAATTTTGGCACAAGGCCAGCAATTCCAGAGGAGGGGCTAAGTCAATTAGATTGACTCCTAGAGACCAACTAGTACTTATTTTATCAAACACAAGGAGATCAAAGGCAAAGTCGGCCTTGGTAGTGTTTGAACTCGGAACATAAGGACTGGTAAAATGCCACTAAGCATGCTAATCATTCGGCCAACTCACCATCCTATGGTTTCAAATTTTGGCACAAGGCCAGAAAGTTTGAGGGTGGGGCTTAGTCAGTTATGTCGACCCCACTGCTCAGCTGGTACCTATTTTATCAACCCTGAGAGGATGAAAAACAAAATTTGCTTCAGCTGAATTTGAACTCAGAATGTAAAGACAGATGCAATACTTCTGAGCATTTTGCCTTATATGGTATTCATTTTCATACCAGCTGGCCCTGTGCTGTCAAAAATGACGGCTAATTGTAGCATTTTATATATAAATAAGGTACATAATAATCATGCATACAAACATTCACATGTTTGTACACACACACATACACGCATATACTCACATAGAGTTGAAACACTGTTTGATTTTTCTTTTCAGCATTGCATGTTCACCATCCCACTACCAGTTTGCCATCACCCCTTCCTTCCTTATTCGTCTATCACCCCTTCCTTTCTCATTCATATGTTGCGACAGAGAAAAACTCAAGAGTATTATTATAGTAGATTCTTTTTTAAAAGTGATTATTACCTCTGCTTCAGCGAAGGCAGAGGTATTGTTTTCAGTTGCGTTTGTTTGTTTGTTTGTCCGTGGACAAGATATCTCAAGAACTGCTGGATGGATTCGGATGAAACTTTCAGGTATGTTTGGCCTTGTGGCTGGCACAAACTGCTTAGATTTTGCGATCGATCCAATACCGGACAAGGATTCTGGATTATTTTTCCTGTCTTTTTACTTAATTTTTGAGAGCGGTTGGATTCATTTTTAGTATTCTCGTTTGTGAGATCAGCCGAGCATATTTCAGAATTTCTCATTCTAAAAACCATCTCCTGCTAATCGTTGAGAGGACGTTGGTGTTGCTTTTTTTTTTTTTTTACTTCATTCTATTTTAAGATAAGTTACACTATGCATTTCATCAAATTAGTCTGTAATAAAATGTAACTTTTACTTTAATATTTCAGTATTTAATATTTCTATTTATATATATATATTTTTTTTTTTTTTTTTAGGCTGAAGTATGGATGAAATAGCAACACCAGTAATTACCTGAAGGAGAAGGGTGTGTGTGTGTGTGTGTATATGTGTGTGTGTGTATATATATATATCCATATGTATATACACACACACACATATGTAAACACACACACACACACAAACACACTTATTCATGCACACAATGCATTTATATATATTTATATATATATATAACTGAATTAGATTTTAAAAAAACGAAAAAGAAAGAAAAACCTTGTCTGTTGAAGAGAAAACAAGAATCCATTTTGTATCTGTGATTCCTCATTTTCGTATTAAAAAAAACACATAAAACAAATCAAAACATAGAATATTAAAAAAAAAAAAACATAAACAAAATTCCACAAAATGGCTTCAGCTGATACTCAGAAGCTGAACAACAGGCGACGGCGTGACCATCCCCGCCGAGAAACGCTGCCAGGTGGAACTGTATCGCGTACACACACACGCCAACTGGATTTTTACCAGGCTATGTCAGACTTCAAGCATATGTTTCCCAGCATGGAAGAAGATGTAATAGAGGCCATTTTGAGAGCCAATGATGGTGCTGTTGATGCAACCATCGATCAGTTGCTCACGATGAGTGTGGATACTGATGACATATCATGTGTAAGGAAACACACTCCATTGTCGAAGGTAAGTGCTATAATGACTACGAATTAATTATTAAAATTATAACGGGTGCAGGTGTGACTGTGTGGCAAGAAGTTTGCTTCCTGCGAGCTGGCAGAATCGTTAAATATGCTGGGCGAAATGCCTAGTGGTATTTCGTCTGCCGCTATGTTCTGAGTTCAAATTCCGCCGAGGTCGACTTTGCCTTTCATCCTTTTGGGGTCGATAAATTAAGTACCAGTTACGCACTGGGGTCGATGTAATCGACTTTATCCGTTTGTCCCCTCTATGTTTAGCCCCTTGTGGGCAATAAAGAAATAAGAAGTTTGCTTCCCAACCACATGGCACCTTGGGCAAGTATCTCCTACTGTAGACTCAGGCCAACCAAAGCCTTGTGAGTAGATTTGGTAGACAGAAACTGTGTGGAAACCTGTCGTATATATATGTGTGTGTGTCTGTTTGTTCTCCCCCCAACCACCACCACCACTTGACAACTAGTGTCGGTGTGTTTTTGCCTTGTAACTTAGCGTTTTCGCAAAAGAGACTGATAGAAAAAGTACCAGGCTTTAAAAAATAAGTCTTGGGGTCAATTCATTCAACTAAAAATTCTTCAAGGCAGTGCCCCAGCATGGCCACAGTCTAGTGACTGAAACAAATAAAAGATAAAAAGCAATGCTCGTTAATTTGAGATGGAGAAGACCAGCAGACTCATTGATGAGTTACGAAGCAGATATCTATCATTTAACCAGGTAACTAGATTATTGATCACACTATAATGTGCCTTCGGCATTTGTACAGTAACCTACCTTGCTAATGCATAGTGACTGACTAATTTTCTTGTTTTAAAAATAGCAGAAACAATTCATTGAGAAGATAGAAGGCTCTCTGTGTGGAAACGGTAACAGTTTCCTGGCAAGTGATAGAGACGTGTAATGCAAGACCCATCAGTCAACTTGTTTCTCATTTCTGTCTCCAGTGAAGATAGTCTGACTTGGCTCTGTTTTAACTCTTTCTTTGTTAGCTTATTCTAATATGGAATAGATTTGGCTTATTCCACTGAAGATGGCTGAATGGACGAGGTCTTTGATTATCTCATTATTGATTACTACTTTCAATCTATTGGTAAAGGATTTTTACCTGTCATATCTAGTAACTGTTGTCACGTATCAAACCAAAAGAGAGATTTGTAGAGGTTTGCAGTTCTGGAAATATGTACGTACATATATGCAGATATATATATATATATATATATATAATGTCTGTACATATGTTTGCTTGTATAGGTGGATCAGTGTAGCTATGTACACACATGCAGGCAGACAGAGAGTGCCCATATAGATTAAAAATGGGTGAAACTGATATAATGTGATGAGCCTTCCTCCAAAATTGTTCAACCAATTAAAATTACAATGTAATAATAATAATAATCATCATCATCATCATCATCATTGTTTAACGTCCGTTTTCCATGCTGGCATGGGTTGGGCAGTTTGACTGAAGACTGGCAAACCAGATGGCTGCACCAGTCTCCAATCTGATCTGGCAGAGTTTCTACACCTGGATGCCCTTCCTAACACCAACCACTCCAAGAATGTAGTTAGTGCTTTTTACATGTCACTGGCATGGGAGCCAGTCAGGTGGCACTGGCATTGACCATGTTCGAATGGTGCTTTTTATGAAAAGAAAAATTACGAACAAGAAACTTAGAGGGTGATGTATTGAATGCTGCATACAAAACAAAAAAAAAAAATTGCTTCTTGGAAATAGAAAGTAAAAAAAAAAAAAGGTGTAGAGGCAGTTCTTAACTACCCTTCAAAGAAATGAGGAAATTAAGAGTTAATCTAACTGAAACGAGCCCATAGCTGTCCCTTGCCTAGAACTGGTCTTCTAATTACGTAGATTTACTTGGAAGGATTAATTCTTAATTTCTTGAAATTAGCTTCCCGTATGAGAGTTGCTAATGATTACTGCTAGGTTTTAGTTGTCTTTCTCCAGCCCAGAGCGAAATTTCTTTTGAGAAGTTTTGGTATATGCCATTTCATACATCACTTCATTAACCTGTATTTTTTCCAAATTTTTGCCATTGTCACATTCGAGTTATTTCCCTTAGCTCATTAGCAAGAAAAGCAAGGTGGTGGTGGTGATAGTTGGGAGAAATTCTGAAGTTCAAAATCTGATATTGAATGGGAGCCTGCAGTGGAGAGTGAGTCAGATTGCTGGAAACTACAGTGACAACTTAGGACCTAGTTTGGTCTTATTAAACTTCCTCAGGGAAACATTGTGTGAATGTGAGTTTTTATGGTGATTTTGGTATTTCATACTTTCAATATCATTTCTGTACTTTTACTTTATAATATACAAAAATAGCTATACAGTAAAAGTATAATGTAACTTTGAACATATTTGTTTTTGTCTTCTGCATCACCTTTGTATAATTTTATTTCAAAACATTGCTTCCTTGAATGTGTTTCGTGAATTTCAATGAGGTTGTTTTGTCTACTTTGTATGAACAACAGTATTATGTTTATAAACAAATACAAAGAATATATATATATAAGGGTGTGGATTATTGTATCATATACAATGATATTTTGGCATCTGTTTAACTTTAAATTTTAAAATATATTCTTTGGTATTGATTGTGGTATGTCTAATTGTAATTTGTGAAAACTGAATGAAAAACTGAACAAAAAATAGCTAAACAAAATATGATAGGAAAAAAGAATGATTATATAGTCAGGAATGGAGAACTTAAATCGTCAAATGAGATAAAAATTAACAATGTAATTTGATGAGGAAAATTTGTTATTCATACATCAACCTTAATATGTTACAATGTAAACATCTTTTATTATTATGTTTGTTTGTTTCTTGTTTTGTTTAATGTCTATTTTCTATGTTAGCTTGGCTTAAGTGGAGGTAAATTTTTGAGGCAGGATTTTTATGGCCAGATACACTTCCTGTCACCAATCCTTACCTGATTTTCAGGTAAGGGATTTCGATTCCGGTGGAAGAGATGGGTGATTTTTGTTGACAAGAAATGTTGTCAAACTTCACTGGTTGCAGCCCAGTTACAAAAGTGATGATTGCACCATTTGTAACTGGGCTGCTGTCAGTGACGCACTGTGCACTCTCGTATCTCTGCATAATTTTGTAAACCTTCACACAAACTTGGGAATACATATATGTATATATATACATGTATGTATGTGTGTTTGTATATATTTATACACACAGACACGTGTTTGTATATATATATATATATGAGAAAGAGAGAGGCATGGTTGTATGTTTAGGAAGTTTAGTTTCCAACTATGTGGTTTCAGGTTCAGTCCCTTAGACAGGTGTCTTCTACTATAGCTTTGGGCTGACCAAAACCTTGTGAATTAGATGGAAACTGAAAGAAGCACATTATATATACATGTGTGTTTACTTATCCTGACATCTCATGATGGCTGTAAGTATGTGTTCAACCTCATACAAGCAGTGTCATTTGTCTGACTGTAGGGAAATATTATTTTGCTTGGAAACGGGTGAGGGTTTGTGACAGGAAGGGCATCTGGCCAAAGGGAAAATGTGTCTCAACAACTTCTATCTGACCCATGCAAGCCTGGAAATGTGGACACTAAAACAACAATGATGATGTATGTGTGTATATGTGTCATAGCCATGAAGCTCGTCTCCATCAAGAAACCCGTTTGCTTCTAACCCCTTCTTCTTTCATACCCTAATTTTTCATCTCTTAGCATAAAGCTGCCTCCTCTACTGTAGCCACTATCAGTAGAATAGGATCTTCGTGTTTCCCGGCTGCTGGTGCCATGAAAAGAAGTACCAGATACACTCTTTAAACTGGTTGGCATCTGGAAAAGTATCCAGCCGTAAAAATCATGAAAAAACAAACATTGGAACCTGCTGTAGTCTTCAGGCCCATAGGATCTTGTGAGACTGTCCAACTCATGCCAGCATGGAAGCTGGCTGTTGAAGGATGATGATGTTTCTGAATGTCAGTGTGTTCTCTCCACCCAATTTGTTAAGTTTGCCATTTTTCATTTGTAGCCCATGATGCAGTGTCTCCTCCCTCTGTTTATTGTACAACTACTACAATGGTCTCTTCTCTTCTAAACCTTCTAGTTACACTCAACCGCCACCCAGTCCTCACATTTGTGCCATCTCCTCTTATTACTTACACTTTCCTTTCACTTACCACTTCATCCAGTCCTTCTTCCCCACAATATCAATCTTCTGGAATCTTTTTTCTGACCATGTATTTCCAGCAGTTGTTCTATATATTGATGTTCCATATCTCAGGGAACCTGCAGAGGTCATGGGCACAGCCCCTAACTCCTGATTAGACCATAAGACAACTTTTTCAAGGGTGAAGACACAGCAAAATGTCCTTATTGATACAAATAGTTGGTTTCTTTTCTCATAGAACTATCTCCTGCATTTCAGGTCCAGCAGTTTAGGATTTTTTTAATCATTTCTTACTTGTAAAGTCCTACCATTATAAGCACAGACTGGCTCCCGTGCTGGTGGCATTGATGCCAGTACCACCAGACTGGTTCCCGTGCTGGTGACACATAAAAAGCACCATCTGAACGTGGTTGATGCCAGGTCTGCCCGATTGGCTCCTGTGCCGGTGGCACGTAAAAAGCACCAACTGATCATGTCCAAAGCCAGTACCCCCGACTGGCTTTTGTGCCGGTGGTATGTTAAAAGCACCATCTGAACGTGATCGATGCCAGGCCCGCCTGACTGGCTCCTGTGCTGGTGGCACGTAAAAGCACCCACTACACTCTCGGATTGGTTGGCATTAGGAAGGGCATCCAGCTGTAGAAACCTTGCCTGATCAGATTGGAGCCTGGTGCAGCTGCTGGCTCTCCAGACCTCTGTCAAACTGTCCAACCCATGCCAGCATGGAAAGCGGACGTTAAACGATGATGATGATGACGATGGTGTTTACAACAATGGGGTTTGTGTTGTAGTAAACATGAGTGTTTCTGTAGAGTAGTAAACCCTGGTGTATACAACAGTCGTGTTTTTGTAATCTCATGCAGTAGTGTTTATGGTAGACATGCTGTTACTTTGCTCTGTTCATCTTCCCAGCATCAACTGTGCCTATTCTGTGTATTTTTATTTTATTTGCTTATCAGGTAGTGTATGTGTATATACACACACACACTTGCACACACATAAAATCCTTTTGTAACTATGAGATAATACATAGAGCTTTGTATTTCTCTGGAGCACATCAACCTTGTGCCATCTCTCTCACTCCCCCTCAAACGTTCACCCTCTTATGTTGTCTTACCTGTATTTCTCAGGACGTCCTTCTTTCCCATCTGCCCTCTCAAGCAAGGCACTGTCCCAATTACCTTCATTACAATTTATAAAGTTATTTATCAATGTTACATTCATAATCTTTTTCTCATTTATTTGCTGATCAGAGCAAC
>NC_142928.1:3228066-3260566 GCF_046866305.1 Octopus bimaculoides | reverse complement strand
ATCATCATTGTTTTAACCTTTCAGCATTTAAACCGGCTTTATCCATCCTAAATATTTTACCTGTTTTATGTTCAAACTGGCCAGATCTGGCTTCTCACACCAACCCTACTATATCATTCTAAAAATTAAGCTACCTCATTAAAATCTCAAAGCTCTAAGGTAATGCATGATTAATTCAAAATAATGTAATTAAATGAGCTTTTAATTGTGACAGAAAAATGTGAATGCTAAATCGTTAACTTCCTTTTTTTTCCATTGTTGTCCGAATCAGACAAAATTTGAGGCAGATTTTCTACAGCCAGCTCTTCCTGTCGACAATCCTCTCTTATTTCTGAGCAAGGTGGACGGACGTTCTCCAAACATAAAACAGTTTGTGATGGTTGGATGGGTTTGCACAGAAGAGTGCAAACAAATGACACTTCTTCCTGTAGCTTTCATCTTTTGCTTGTTTCAATCATTAGGCTATGGCTACATTGGGGGCACTGTTTTGACGAATTTTAGTCAAATAAATCAATCCTGATATTTATTTTTTTAAAGCCTGGTAGTTATTCTATTGGCCTCTTTTACTGAACGGTTATGGGGACAGATATATATATATATATATATATATATATATATATATCAACATGATCGTCAAGCAGTGATAGGGGGCGGGCACGCACGCGCGCGCACGCACGCACACACACACACATACACACACACACATTTTCACTTAATTTTAAAATATCAAAATCTGTGACAGCAACAAAGATCCCCCCCCCCTCTCTCTCTGTTTATCTCTTTTAGACTTTTCTCGTAAACTTTCCACTCTTGATATTTACCACATTCTCTTTCACTCTTTTGCTGTATATCTGTGTATATTGCTGATGGTCTATGTGTGTGTGTGTGTGTGTGTGTATGTAAGGAATTTCATTAGGGGGCAGTCGAAAGCCCCTCACAAAGCATCAACAGCAGCAGTCTAGAAAAACTGCTTTGCATCCGTGCACGAGATGGAAAGACTAAAACTTATTTTATTGAGATATAACTTGTCCCAAATAATCCAGAAACCTGTCCTTTCAGGGAAGACTTGCTCTGAAATAGAATAAAAAAAAACAAATTTGACCATTTGAGCGTGATCATTACCAGCATCACCTTACTGGCAATTATGCTGGTGGCACATGAAAAAACATTCGAGCGAGATTGTTGCCAGTGCCACTGGACTGCTCCTGTGCAGGTGGCACGTAAAAGACACCATTTGAGCATGGCCGTTGCCAGTACTGCCTGACTGGCCTTCGAGCCGGTGGCACGTAAAAGCACCCACTACACTCTCGAAATGGTTGGCGTTAGGAAGGGCATCCAGCTGTAGAAACTCTGCTAGATCAGCTTGGAGCCTAGTGTAGCCATCTGGTTTCACCAGTCCTCAGTCAAATCGTCCAACCCATGCTAGCATCGAAGGCGGACGTTAAACGATGATGATGATGATGATGATGATGAAACAAAATTGAAATGAAAGCACTCTTGTGAAAATTGCCTGGCAATTATTAGATGTTTAGCTAGAACACACACACGCACACACAGTCCCACTTGTGTGTGTGTATATGTGTGTGTGTGTGTGTGTGTGTAAAGATGACCTTATTATAAAACCATAGAACTCACCTCATTTATAGTATACGATTGATTTTAGACTTTATAATACATTAGATTCCCAACCTAGAAATGGTACAGGAAAACGGTGGATCCATAGGTTAGCGCTGATTAAAATATATAACTTTGAGTATTCTAAATTAATTCTAGCGTGAAAGAAAGAGTAGGTAGGGAGAAGGAAGAGGAATAAATCGTTAAATGAAATACACACAACAGTGAGCAGCTTGTTAAAGTTAATGAATGTGTAAAATAATTAAGAAATGTGGTATTGTCAGTTTTAGGTGTGTCAATGACATCTTGGGTACGATGCAGTTTATTATCATTGTTATTATTGAGGCAGTGGAGCTGGTAGAATTGTTAACGGGCTTAGTGGCATTTCGTCCATTCTTTACATTCATCATCATCATCATCATCATCGTCATTGTGATCGTCACCATCATCATCATAGTTCAAATTCAGCCAAGATTGACTTAGCCTTCCATCTTTTCAGGCTTGATAAAGTAAGTATGAATTGAACATTGGGATTGATATAATTAACTTGCTCCCCACACTAAAATTGCCGGTCTTGTGCCAAAATTTGAAACCATTGTTACTATCGTTAAGGTGACCAGTTGGCAAGATCATTAACACATTGGGCGAATATTAAGAATGAATAGATATGTTATCATTTAGATTCTTGCTGCTCTGCATGCTTCTCCTGAATTTTTATCTGTTTGGTAGACATCAGCATACATCAACAAATCATGTGTTTGCCGACTTCTGTAAACAAGAGCCAACACTCTTGTTAGATTCCTCGGCCTGGAAGGGTAACTTTGACCAAAGAAACACAATAAGGTCAAGACACCACAGTGTCTCAAAGTTTTCTTACGTCAATGAATCCCATTACATCATTGATACATTGTCTAAAAGGAGATATTCTCTGATGATGAAAAACAACAGTGATTAGATGTTCACATTTGAATCTGCCAGAAATGAATTGAGAATGAAAGAAATATTTATACTTCTCATATATTCTGCAAGGAGTTCCACTGCATATTAACATAAACTGGAATGTTTACCCTCCTCCCCCTCTCCCACCCTCGCTTTCTCCCCCACATATCTCTCTCTTTCTTTCTCTCTCTCTCTCTCTCTCTCTTTCTCTCTCTCTCTCTCCCTCTCCCTCCCTCTCATTTAGGTATAAGTTGATTACACACTCACTGAGAGATGCTCTACTTCATTGATATTATCAGATCTTATAACAGGTCAGTAGAGTGCCAGGAACAGTAGAGTACCACAGACTGGTACTGTTATCTTTGTTAACTGAACAAACAAGATTCAACTGAAATAATCAGTCAGCGTGTCTGCTGCCAGGTACTAAAAACAACTGATTGAATCAAATACCAGATTTTTGTGGGGGTGGGTGGGCGGGTCATCAGTTCTTAGCAAAGGTTTTTCAGTTTTGTTGTTGGTGGTGGTGATGATGATGATGATGATGATGTTGTTATTGGAGGTTATCCTATTGATAAATCTGAACAGGATATTGGTATTGATAATCTAAATATTCTGGTTAACTTCATAACAATATCGATACCTGTAATATCAGTGGTTCCTTGCCTTTTATAGTTCAGCAGCCCCCTTAATGGAATGACATTTTACTAACACTCTCTACACAAATATTAAAAAAATGTTGTGCAATGTTATTGTAATTCATTGAGCAGGTGCCTCTTCTCAGATATTTGCATGGATTCATCGAACCCTTGTGTTAAATTTTTATTGAAACTATACTAGAACTTGGCATGTCATCTGTCATGATAAGCCCTGTATCTGAATTCTGACAAAATTGTTTTGAAAAATCAGAAAAGCAATCAAAAATATTGTACCTGGTTCAAATATTTTATTTCTAATAAAAATCATGACCCCCCCCCCCCCCCCTCTAATCACCCAGTGCCTCTGACATCTCTCTTGAGGGAGTGATACCAGCCAGGTAAAGAACCTTTGTTCTACACATCCTTAACCCTTTTGGCCCCACTGGTACATATTTGTACCAGTCAAAAATTTTACAACCTATGTGATGCAGTATAAGTACCATTCTGGTTTTTCTGGTCAGTATGTAGCGCCAGACATATGATCAGAGTGTATCACACTATAATGGCAGCTCAAAAGGCGTGCATGCTTATAAACTCTGTACCATTACCGACTTGAGATAAAGTTCCAGGTTGGAAGGGTTAAACTGGAATACTCTATGGTCATTGAGAAGAACTCTGCATTGTAGTAAAATTATAGTGTTTATACAACCATAAAACTACAGAGCTGTGTACATGTTTGTTGTTAAATTTAGATTTAGGTTTAAAATATCTGTAAACTAGGTGTAAATAAATAAACCAAATATTGAAACTAATAAACTAATGTTGGTGGAGCCACTCCACAACTTTCTGATATCACATTTCTTTAGTTTTTTTTAATAAAAATATTATAAACCTTCATCTCTCAGTAACTGAGCCGTTACATACACCTCACTACCTCCCTCGTCTCTCCTCCATCTCTCTCTAATCTATGTGATAAGCCACATTCTTTTTGCTTCTTTTTATTCATACCCCCACCCCGTCTACCTAACTACTAAGGCCCCCCCCCCTCTTATTCTTAGAAATCTTGTATACAGAGTAACCTCTGAAATTTTTGCTCTTCAATCTAACTGGGTTTCATTTAGTGTAAAATATTGTACAAGCTCTCATACTTTGCGTATGTTTTGTTGGCTGGAATCCTGAGGGAAAATACCTGGTGGAGCCTTGTGGAGCTTTAGGTGTTTTCGCTCAATAAGCACTCACAGCGCCTAGTTTGGGAATCAAAACCATGATCCTACAACCGCGAGACCGCTGCCCTAACCACTGGGCCATTGTGCCTCCACTTGTGATCCCAATACACCTCTTGTGAATCTATAGGTTATATTGGATACATTATTTGAAATTTCTATTGTCTTGCTTTCCTGCATATTGATCTTGGCCGCTTCCCACAGGGCAGTAGGGTCTTGTTTTCTTTCCTGATGACTAAAACTTGTCTTTAACCAGGTTTACTTAGAAGCTTCTTGGTTCCAAGTTTTGCTTCCACACCTTGTCCCTTTAACCCTTTCGTTATCATATTTCTGTTGAGATGCTCTGTGCTTCTTTCAATTAATTTTAAATATAACAGGCGTAGGAGTGGCTGTGTGGTAAGTAGCTTGCTTATGAACAGCATGGTTCCGGGTTCAGTCCCACTGCATGGCACCTTGGGCAAGTGTCTTCTACTATAGCCTCGGGCCGACCAAAGCCTTGTGAGTGGATTTGGTAGATGGAAACTGAAAGAAGCCCGTCGTATATATGTATATACGCACACACACACACACACACACACACACACACACACACACACATATATATGTAGGTATGTGTGTGTGTGTGTATATGTTTGTGTGTCTGTGTTTGTCCCCCCAACATCGCTTGACAACCGATGCTGGTGTGTTTACGGCCCCATAACTTAGCTGTTCGGCAAAAGAGACTGATAGAATAAGTACTAGGCTTACAAAGAATAAGTCCTGGGGTCGATTTGCTCGAGTAAAGGTGGTGCTCCAGTATGGCCGCAGTCACATGGCTGAAACAAGTAAAAGAGTAAAAGAGAATAATAAAGAATTTACTAAAATAACTCAGTTCTCATTCAGCCAGTGTTAGGAACATAGATTGTGACTAAGGTTTGGTGGAAGATTTTAATTCAGAACTTATGAAAACAAGATATTTGTACTCAGAACCAGAGACAGTTTCAGCTGGGTTGGTAACGAAAGGGTTAATGATTGAACAGAAAAATAACTAAAAACAGCTTTGTTTATTCAAATGCTTATATTGTATCTAGTTGTGGTCAGAGCATTGTGAAAAATGGCAGTAATGCAGAAAAGTCTTTTTCTTTCAACTTTGGCAGTCATTTATGCTAAATATAGTGTCGTGCATGTGTGGTTATTAATTAATTACATAATAATAATGAAAATAAAAAAAGCCAGATACACTCCAAAAAAGATGTAAAGAAAGATGATAGTGACAAATGAAATGCAATTAGTAACAGACATAAACATACAAACATCATACACACCAAATGTTCTTCCTTGAGTTTTTTTCGCAGTTGTTCTCTTATGAATTTTACAGGTAAGTTGAGTTACTCCCTTCAGAAATAACCCCGAAAATGAATCACAAGAAATCAGTAACACATTTTGTCAATTTTAATTGGAAATGTCACAGAATATAAATGGAATGATAGAGAAAAGGATTAAAGTTTTCTCGTTTCAATTAGGAAGTTCATTACTTCCTTTGAAGCAAACATAATCAAGAGTGGTTTTGGGTTATACAGGGACATTAAGAGTTAAATCTTAGACACCTTCATCTATTAGGAGTAGATTACTGGTATGTAAGAGTTCCTAAGGATAGCCCTTCTAAGCTGGAGAACAAATAGGGATATCAGGATGGAACTGTGAGGGATGGAACCTGCAAACAATATTCCTTGCAGAACCTGTTCCTAACTCTCACCTTTCTGACAGCATTTCTGTACATAGTTTGCATGGTTCTTGAGTCATTCATGAATTCAGAATTTTTTTAGTGACCTCTGGAACATGGTGATCACTAACAACATGGTACCTTGTCAAAGGCCATCTTGGTCAATGAATTTCCAGTTATAGGGGTTTGGTTTTAGTTTGACATTTTGACTTGCACCAGTTTAACCAGGACATTAATGATATCAAATCTCACTATCCTCAGAGGGCCTGTGAAGGCCACAAGTACTTCTCCTTCTTCTTGTAATATGTATATTATCATCATCATCATTTACTGTCCACTTTTCCATGCTTGCATGGGTCAGATGGAATTTGTTGAGGCAGATTTTCCCTATGTAAGTTAGAGACAAACTTAGAGAAGTGAGAAAAATGGACACTTTCAGAGGGCTGAGAGAAAGAATCGGCATCTATGGAACATGATTATCGTTCACAGAAGCTGTTGGTCGTTATTAGAGTATAATAACGGTAATGATAGTAAGTCATGGTACTGGCGTTCTTGGTAACTATAATGGTGTTTATGATAATTCTTTGACTGCCAGCAGCTGTTACTGACTGTCTTCCAACTATATTTATACTATTTCAAGTACCACGTACATTCGGTATTTCCTATTTGATGGTTGGTTTCACTGTAAAAGATGGTCCTGTTTTGTCTGTGAGTCAAATAAGATTTTTATATCTTTCTAATTAATTTACTTGGGTTGTTCTTTTATTATTTTAACATGCTAAATATCAATACCATGAAAAGCTATACTTTATCAACAGCAGATGGATTTGGCAACTCAATACTTGAACTTAATGCTGTCTTTTTTTCTTTTTTTTTTGTCTGTCTGTTTGTCTCGATCATTTTCACATATCTTTATGTAATATACTTGCAGACACCTAAAAGGGAATGTAAGCAATTTCCTTTAAAGATATAGAAATAAAACACTAATTTTTACCTTTCATTTTGTGTGTGCACGTGTGTGTGCATGCATCTTTTTACATGAATGTTAGAAATTATTTGTAAGTACATATTGCTATCATCATCACCATCACCACCACCATCACTATGATACTCATCATCATTAACCACCGAGTAAAAGCCACACTAAAAACTAGACAGGAATTCAAACATGGAATCCCATAAAAAATGTTACTCTTTGCTGCACATTTTTCCAAGATTGTGAAATACCTAAGGATAGAGATGGGTGAGTGGGTGGCAATATTCTCTCTATTTTCTTCTCTCTCTCTCTCTCTCTCTCTCTATTTTTTTTCTCTCTCTCTCTCTCTCTCTATTTTTTCTCTCTCTCTCTTACATCACTCGGTAAATTTTTCTCAATGAATGATTCCTACTTTCAGCAAAGGTGTGAACTAACTTTTGCTACCTAAAGACTAACGCAATTCT
Organism: Octopus bimaculoides; assembly: GCF_046866305.1. Taxonomy (NCBI): domain Eukaryota; kingdom Metazoa; phylum Mollusca; class Cephalopoda; order Octopoda; family Octopodidae; genus Octopus; species Octopus bimaculoides. The sequence continues at coordinate 3,253,013 of NC_142928.1, read as the reverse complement.
ATTTTTGTTTTTCCCCATTCCACACCTCATTAACGAAATACTTAAGATAACATATAAGAAAAAGAAACAAACGAAGCAGGTGTTTGAACAATTCTTCTTTTCAAGAAACTATATGTTGTTGCTATGGAGAACGGCAGATTTTATAACATCTTTGCCTTAATCCAAAACTCATTCATAAGAACTTTTTACTTCTTTTTTTTTTTCTTTTTTTTTAATTTTTATTTACTTGCTGATTCTGGAAGAAACAGCAATGCTCAGGGCCCTCACAGGCCTTTTTAGAACAGTGGGATCCATGCTATTAATGTCCCTCGTGAATCTTTGAAAGTTCAACACCTTCTTGAAAGGCATAGAGAAGGGGGAAGTTCCAGAGGGGCAACATTCTGGGATGGAAGGACTGGGTATCGAGATCAGTGCAGGACTTTTGTGAGGTTGGATGCAAAGACATAAGGGTGTTGAGCAAAGGAGAGACAAGTAGATCCGGATTGCTTGAGTTGGGTGGTATGAGTCTAACTTTATTCATTGCATCACATGCTGACAATATTGTCATCAAAGTTACATGGAATAATCCAGGATAATGCTGCATGAATTTGTATATTCATAATCCAGATATTTAGTTACTTACCAAACAAATCCATTGTTAGAGTCTGTCAAAATAATAAGTGAACATCTCATGTTGCTGACTCTTCTGTTGAAATATTCTACCTTCGCCTCAGTTGATATTGAAAATAATGTCTCCTGGGGCTAAATTACAGCAATATTCGTCCTAAACCAGGACTGCCATGTTATGTTGGCAAACAATCTTTACTCCAAAGTACTGTTGCTGAATATCTCTCATTGACAGATTTAAAAATAGTAATTTTCTAATTTAAAGATCAATGACTAATTGTCACTTTGAAAACTATGTATTTCGAACAAGGGAATTTGGCAGCGCCATCTCTAGCCGAACGATTATTCTGTGCTGATGAAGGGAAATAACCTAGAAATTGCGATACACAGATATTGTTTTGAGCTGAGTGGGGGTGCTAAATGCCCTTGTTCGAAAATATAAGGACACAGATCATGTCGTATAGCCAGCTGGAAACGATGTTTCCTGGGGCTAAATTACAGCAACATTCGTCCTAAACCAGGATTGCCATCTTATTTTGTCAAACAATCTTTACTCCAAAGTACTGTTGCTGAATATCTCTCGTTGTGAGATTTAAAATTAGTAATTTTCCAAAATAATGAAGTATTATTATTATTTAGTTGATATTTGGAACATGAATTAATAGGAAATTTTGTTGGAAGATTTTCATTTATATCGTTTTAACCCTTTCATTAGCATATATGGGTCCAGTGTTGGACAAAATGATTATTGGGTATTAACACACTTTCTCAATGAGTTCTATAAACTGTATGAGGAAACCAAATTTTGACTGTATCGTAATCTATTATAATAATAATTATCATTATTATTATTTCAAATGTTTTTCCACAAGGGTGGCTTGGTGGAGGTGGGGATGAGTCGATTACATCGACCCCAGTGTTCAACTGGTACTTATTTTATTGACCCTGAAAGGTAAAGTTGACCTCAGCAGAATTTGAATACAGAACGTAGCGATGGGCGAAATACTGCGAAGCATTTTGTCCAGCACATTAACGATTCTGCCAGCTCGCCACCTTAATAATAATAATAATAATAATAATAATAATAATATCAAAAAATACTTGATGAAGGCTGGAGGGTATATCAGCCGAAGCGTTGTGTTAACAACAAACAAGATCATCATCATCATCATCATCGTCGTTTAACGTCTGCTTTCCATGCTAGCATGGGTTGGACGATTTGACTGAGGACTGGTGAAACCGGATGGCAGCACCAGGCTCCAATCTGATTTGGCAGAGTTTCTACAGCTGGATGCCTTTCCTAACGCCAACCACTCAGAGTGTAGTGGGTGCTTTTACGTGTCACCCGCATGAAGGCCAGTCAGGCGGTACTGGCAACGGCCACACTCAAAATGGTGTATTAAGATGAGGATAAATATACATCAAATGTAAATAATGTACCATGCTAGGATAGTTATCTCTTTTGTTGGATTGACAGAAGGCATGTAATTATAATTAAAGGTAAATTCCTAGACGTTTGCTGCCATGTTATTAATAACTTTTTCTCTTCTAAGCCTTCATGACACACCTTTGTTTGTTCACTCGAAACAACCCTTCGACTACAATAATATGAAGGCACAAACATTTAAAACAAAATCTAATGCAATGTGCTAATCTCATAACCACTGGGCCCCCAGTGGACCCTCTCTGTGAAGGGCATATATTTACTTTTTCCTCTTTCACACTGGGACACTCTACCCCCCACAATGAAAGTAAGTTATCTCTTAGCTTGCTCCTCATAGAGGAAGAAAGTCTTTAGGGGGCAAGCATTGGTGTTAGTTTTAAACATTTGCAACTTTATATTATTATAGTTAGATGTGAGGAAAGCTTTTTCACCCTTCCAGTATCTTACTAGTGAATAGATAAACGTCTCATAAAGGGTTGGCTATGAAAAAGTTATTAATAATGGTTGAGGGAAATTTAAGTGTTCTCCCACAATTATGTTGGGAGGTGCCAGGTAATCAGAAATGTATTTGTATAATCGACTCTCTTCTTGTGGTTGTGGTTCGAATTCCTGTTTCTTCATTGTCCCCTATTTTATCCTGATATGGACTTCAGCTTGAAGTTTTGTTAAGAGTCAGGATAAACTTGATAAAAAATTTAAGGAAAACATAAATTATGTGTTCTCTCTTGTCTTTCATACAAAGATAATCACGAGTCCTTCTTTCTCTTTGTTTCTTCTCATTTAATAATGATGATGATGATGATGATAATAATACTTTTTATACTGAAATAAGATGCTTGTCTATTCATTATTGTAATGTACTTGTTTTATCAAACATTCTTTTAAATAGTAGACATCAATCACAAACATCTCTTGTTTGCACCATTTTTGGTAATTGTTTTTCTTTTTCTTATCTATTGCTCTGACATTAAAACACAACTTCATGCCTGAAGCTAATCAATTAATTACACACAAAAATACAGCAGCAGCAGCAGCAGCGAGAGCAGCAGCAATAAGAACAGAGACAATCCACTTTACAATTGTTCATGATTACTTGCAATATTAGCTTAGTGACAGTTATTTTGGAGTTAACAATTCTAAGTGTTCATACACCGAACAATAAAAGTGTCACTGAAGACTTTCTGTGGGGGAAAAAAATGTGGGTTTTATCCAGGGAAACAAGACTGTGATATTTAGGTTAGCTTAAACAAATATTTGATGAAGAAAAAAGCTCATTTTAGTCAGTGGATTGACAGAAATGGTATAGTGGTGTGTAAAATGGTTTTGTGTGTGTATTTACATTATTCTGTTTTTTTCCCCATACTTGCACAAGTTGGATGCAACATAGAATGTTTCTCAGGTTACCCCCCCCCCCCCCCGTTTCAATTCCTTTGTGGGGTTCAATATTCTGATGTCAGTGTCTGCTACTTCTCCTTATATCTTGTGATCTTCCTCTCCCACAGGTTCATTTCTTCTTGGATTGTTCAGTTCTTCTTCACAAACCTTCATTCTTCAAATGTGTCATATATCCAAACCAGTACGGCACCCTTCTTGCATACTACAGCAGACTCCTCTTGCACTCATCCTACTCCCTCAGCTCATGTGTACTCCATCACTCATGCGTGTTAACACTGCATACTCAGTGGACCATGACCAGCTCATTTTCTATCCAATCCTCACACATTCTTAGCCTTTAACCCTTTTGATACCAAACTGCCTGAGACTGCTCTTGGTTCTATGATACATATTACTGTTTAAAGCAGTGGTTCCCAAAGCGGGCAGTATTTTTCCCCCTGGGGCAGTGGAAAGATCCAAGGGAGCCTTGAAGAAAAGTGGGTTGATAATGGGGTAGTGATTCATGTGAAAGCAACAAAATAATGGGTTTGTTAGGTTAAGTTTTGTTTGTGAAATACAGTTGCTTTGAATTGGCTTCAGAAAGAGGGCTATGTGGTGGTTAGTTGAGGTGGGGATGCTAGGAATGTGGCCTGGGTGTCTTGGGAGCAGCAGTTCAAAAAAGTTTGGGAACCACTGGTTTAAATGGATTTAAAGTAAAATCTTCCATCAAGATCTCCTTATTTATTTTTCAAACACCAGATTAACAGTGACAGTTGTTTTGCTAGATTCTTCAATATCTTCAAAATTAACTGAAAGAAAAGCCGTGTATTTCAAAAGAAATAATGTACAAAAGGGTTAATGGCCATGTTTCACTACCATGCCACACAGCCATCACGCAACCATTATACAATCTGCCCTTAACTAGAATTATCTTTGTTATCAACAAAGGTGATAGCTCCCTTAAACTTTTCCCACCCCACTATTTTTACTTACCTTTTTGCAACACCTCTGCTCTATTTTGTGAGACTTTAGAACATTCAGCATGGGCGTCCTTACTACTAGTGACTCCTGTGTCTCTGCTGCGTGCACAGTCCTTCTGTCAACCTGCCTGTTGTTCCACTACATCCCTGGAACATGCATATGCTTACATTGGCTGCACAGTACAGAATTTTTTGCTCCTCCTCCTCATCATCATTGTTTAACATCCGTTTTCCATGCTGGCATGGATTGGACGGTTTGACTGGGGACTGGCAAGCCAGGAGGCTGCACCAGGCTCCGATCTGATCTGGCAATGTTTCTACAGCTAGATGCCCTTCCCAATGCCAACCACTCCGAGAGTGTAGTGGGTGCTCTTTAAGTGCCACTGGCACGGGAGCCACTCAGGCAGCACTGGCATCGGCCATGTTTGGATGGTGCTTTTTACGTGCTACCAGCACAGCAGCCAGTTGAGGTGGTGGGGGGCTGGCATTGACAACGTTTGCATGGTGCTTTTTATGTGCCACCACCAGCACTTGGAGCCAGTTAGGTGGCACTGGCAACAACCCATGCATGGATGCGCTCCTTTCCATATATTCAGCATGACCATTTCACGTATGGCAGTAGAGTTTTCTCTTTCTTCTTGCTTTCTGTCTCTTGTGTTTGTTAGACTTACTTTACAGACTTTCGATTCTAGGTTCTGCTTCCATGTTTGGAACATTTTCTCAGTCTTTTACAGAATCACCTAGGAGAACTATGTCATCAGCATGCAGAAGTTCCCATGGGCAACTTCTCTTGACTCTTTAGTATTTAAACTAGCCAGATCCAGCCTCTCATACCTACCCTACGATGCCATTTTAGAAATAAACCATCACATTTTTAAAATCTCAAAGCTAGGAGATAATGCCTGATTAATTCAAAACAATGTGGATAATCTGTAAGCATTACATTTGACATGGTAGTCCTAGAGAAATAGAATGAACAGGAGGGGACTGAGAACTGAACCCTGGCAGAGGTCCACCTGCATTGCACATTAAGTTCCTTGCTGTCCTTGTGGAAAAGTCTCACCCTTCTGACAGCATCCCTAAACATAGTTTATCTGGTTCTCGAAAATAAAATCAAAGACAGTCATCTACATTCGGGGTTTCTTAGCAGCCACCTGTGAGAGAGAGAGAGAGAGAAAGTGTGTGTGAATGAATGAATGAATGAGGGAGAGAGAGAGAGAAAGTGTGTGTGAATGAATGAATGAGGGAGAGAGAGAGAGAAAGTGTGTGTGAATGAATGAATGAGGGAGAGAGAGAGAGAAAGTATGTGTGAATGAATGAATGAGGGAGAGAGAGAGAGAAAGTGTGTGTGAATGAATGAATGAGGGAGAGAGAGAGAGAGCTAAAGTTAGAAAGAGAGGGTTGTTGCTCAAATAACGAGCTTCCAGAAGACATATTAACAATATATATTTTGAAGCCTTTCTCGACTCCACAGTCTTCCAACACATTTCTCATTCTTTCAATAAAGGACCCTGCTTTAAATGTCCACACACACACACACACACACACACACACACACACATTGGGGTTGGTTTCATATTTGAGGTTATGCAATGCGAGTATGGTTGTCTCGTTGAAATAGTCATCCCACTCCTGTGTAAGTTATCTTCAATGAATGTTAAAGCATTTAATATTGGGGGGAAAGTTGCTTCCATTTTGAATTTCTTGCCAAACTTTTTATTGAGAGCAGCACTGAATAAATTCCATCTGTCCTATCTCTTCTCTCATCTCTCTCTCTCTCTCTCTCTCTCTCTCTCTCTCTCTCTCTCATATCTCTCTCTCTCTCTCTCTCTCATATCTCTCTCTCTCTCTCTCATATCTCTCTCTCTCTCTCACCTCTCTCTCTCATATCTCTCTCTCTCTCTCTCTCTCATATCTCTAACTGGAAACATATATATATATATATATATATATATATATATATATATATATATATACATATATATATATATATATATGTGCTTACACTTGTATATCTGTACGCACACACACACACACGCACACACACACACACAGACACACACACACACACACACACACACACACACACACACACACACTTCTGAGATTCTCACATGTGTTAGTAACTAAAGCTATCTTTTTATTAGAATGCATTTTAGTGAGTTGCAATTGTTAAAACGTTGCTACACTTCTCAGCTGTGTACGTTTCCTCGTCTCTTCATCTTTAATGGGAATATCATACAACAAATCTATTCAAAATTTCTTTTTCACTTTGAAGAGAGTCGTTTTGGAATACAAAGGAAAGTATACTCAACTAATTTTCAGACTTTATTCTCTGGCTTGTTTCAGTCATTAGACTGCGGCCATGCTGGGGCACCACCTTCGAAAATGTTATTCAAAACAAATTTTTTCTTTTCCTAAGCCTGTTGCTTATTTTATTGGTCTCTTTTGAAGAACTACTGAGTTAACGTGGAGATAAACACACCAACACTGGTTCAAGCAATGGTGGGACACACATACACACACACAGTGGGCTTCTTTCAGATTTTTATTTCTTTACTGCCCACGAGGGGCTAAACATAGAGGGGACAAACAAGGACAGACAAAGGGATTAAGTCGATTACATCGACCCTGAAAGGATGAAAGGCTAAGTTGACCTCAGTGGAATTTGAACTCGGAACATTGTGGCAGACAAAATACCACTAAGCATGTCGCCCGGCGTGCTAACGTTTCTGTCAGCTCGCCGCCTTTCAGTTTTTGTCTACCAAATCCACTTGCATGGTTTTGGTCAGCCTGCGGCTATAGTAGAAGACACTTTGCCGAAGGTGCCATGCTGTAAGACTGAACCCGAAACCATGTGGTTGGGAAGCAGACTTCTAACCATGCAGCCACTTTGCTGAAATATGTGTCTGTTTTATTGATAAAGAAAAGCTGAAAAACAACTTCCTTAAGTAAATCCTACAAATGGCATTTCTATGTTTGTGAATTGAGTTTTAATTTCTGTGTTAAAATTTGAGATCTTTGAGAGGGGGAAGAAAAAAAAAAAAAGTAACAACCATTAAACCTCAGATATTGTGTCTGTGGAGATTGTAACACAAACTTTCTGCAATAGAGAATATGTGGATAAATTTTCTATGAAAGGAAGCTGTAGATATTATGTTACATAATATCATAGAATTAATACGGGTTGTAATAATGAAACTGAATTCACAAAGGTCAGTTTTGTATGGGAAAGAATATAAGGAGTTGAATCGACCCTTAATATTTTATTTATTGGTCTGGAGTGGACAAAAGGCAAGTTTGACTGTGGCGAGGTTTTCAAATAGTTTTTGGAATATTAAAACCATTGATTCTATGTTTCTGCAGACTGTGTTATTGCTCCCATTATCCTAATCACTACAATATCGTAAAAATCGTTAGTGAGCTTCAGTGATTGCAATAATGGAAGTGATTTTATTGATGTTCTTTTTGTTTTGAAAAAGTTTCAGCAAGCATAGCTGTGTGCTCAGTTTGCTTCCCAACCACATGGTTCTGGGTTCAGTCCCACTACATGGTACCTTGGGCAAGTATTTTCTACTATAGCCTCAGGCTAACCAAAGCTTTCTGAGTGGATTTGGTAGATGGAAACTGAAAGAAAGTCATTGCATGTATGTCTTTGTCTCTATTTGTCCCCCACTACTACCTGACAACTGGTGTTGGTGTGTTTATGTCACTGTAACTTAGCGGTCCAGCAAAAGAGACTGATAGGATAAGTACCACCTGCCATGTAAAACATGATGGGTTGGAGCCCTGCCACACCCTCAATAACATTCAGATCATTATCATCGTCATCGTCATTTCACTTTGTGTACTGGTAAGGGTAGAATATATTGCAATAGCCCCCGAGGTGGGTTGGGTGAACCATGTCTTGCTCATGTTTTATTTGGACATGATTTTCATAGCTAGATGCCCTTACTCACACCAATCACTTTACAGATTGAACTGTAAGCATTCTCTTGTGGTACCAACCCCAGAGCGGTTGTTATGATCTCAAACAGACAGAACTTAAAAGTCCCCTCTCAACCTTATGCTGTCTCTGCTTGTTTGCTAATCTCTTTAGAGACTAAATTGGGTGCATTTTTTTATTGTTACTGCAGCACCAGTAAGGTCACCATGTACCCTGCACTGCAAAAGGGGATCCTCACCTCTTGTCACATTGTCTCCAATAGACACAATTTGACCAACAGTGTTGCGTAGAGCAGATGGTTACTATAGATGAGTGGTTCTCAACCAGGGTCCACAGGATTTCATTAAAATTTGTGCAATAAATTGGTTATATACTTCTATGATGCACAAAATATTTTAACTATTTTTTTTTATGCCGTTCCTAATAATATTTATTTAATTATAAAAATATTATAGGATTTATTTAGCATTGAATGGCTATGAGGGTCTAGTACAGTGGCTCCCAACCTTTTCGCTACCAAGGACCCCTTTTTATTTAAATGAGTTTTCTCACGGACCCCTTTTAATATGCTTATCCTTATGTATCATCATCATTGTTTAACGTCTGCTTTCCATGCTGGCATGGGTTGGACGGTTTGACTGGGGACTGGTGAGCCAGATGGCTTCACCAGTCTCCAGTCTGTTCTGGCTAAGTTTCTACAGCTGGATGCCTTCCTAATGCCAACCACTCTGAGAGTGTAGTGGGTGCTTTTACGTGCCACCGGTACAAGGGCCAGTCAGGCGGAACTGGCAACAGCCATGCTCAAGTGGTGTTTTTTACATGTCAATAATATGATTTTTTTCTCCATTTTTTGTTTTGTTTTCATTGATAGATACTCAATCTACTCTTGTTACCATTTAGAGTAGCAAATTACGACAAATGGAAGCAAAAGTTTCTGAGAGGATACCAAATGAAAAAAAGAAAAAATTTTGAATTTAGTTCACGGACCCCCAGTACTACCTTTGCTGACCACAGATTGGGAACCACTGGTCTAGTCGATGAAAGTAGGAATAAGAGGGGTCCATGGACAAAGAAATAAAGAAAACCATTGAGAACTGTTGCTGTAAAAGATGAACGAAGATGGGAAGGTAGAAAGAAAAAGGAAGCCAGAGTCTAGTCTGGGAGCAGCCGACTGATCAGGTGACAGTGTGGAGGGATGGAGGGAGTGAGAAATAGGAGAGACAGAAATGGTAAAGAGGGGCTGTTAGCAATAGAGAAAACAGTAATGGCAGGGGTTTTAATGACTGACAGTGCAATGATTATCTGAAATTCAAACATCTCCGTTGCACTTGTTTATTTCTTTGCAGTTTTCTATATGTTTGATCTAAATAGCTTCTCAACAGTTTATGTATTAACATAAATTGTTGATATTTCTCCTTGAAAGCTTTTGAGGCTGTTATCTGAGACTGTTTATTTTAGCAAGTGTCTAAACGATTTTTTTTACAGATGAGGATTTCTCCTATCCACATGTTCTTTTAACAGCATAAAATGTATAGCAGACATGTGGTACTGTCTGTGGAGAATTTGCCACATTTATTCTGTTTAATGGTTTTTCTAATCTAATCTGACCTCAGTACATTTATTAGAAACTTTTATTGCTTCCAGCTTACCTGCCAGATTTCAATTACTGATTAGCAGGAAATGGAACAGGTGTGATCAAAGATAATTTTGAGATTTGTTGGTGTTGTTGTTGTTGCTGCCAACTGAACAGTCACCACTTGTTTAGATTTCTTCCTTTTTCTCTCTTCTTTCCACACACACACACACTCCCCCTCTCTCTCTCTCTCTCTCTCTCTCTCCCTCTCTCCCCCCTCTCTCTCCCTCTCCCCCCCCTCTCTCTCCCTCTCCCCCCTCTCTCTCTCCTAATTGTCTCTCTTTGTAATGTTTCTCTGCTTTCTATTCACTGTCTCTCTCTAATCCTTTCCTCTTCTGCTAATCCTACCCCCACCCCCTCTACTCCTCTCTCTCCCTTTCTCTCTCCCTTTCTCTCTACTTCTCTCTCCCTTTCTCTCTACTCATCTTGCCCTTTCTTTCTAATCCTCTCTAATCCCCCTCTGTCTCTAATCATGTCTCTCTCTAATCCTCTCTTTAATCCCCTCTCTCTAAACCTCTCTCTCTCTCTAAACCTCTTTCTCTCTAATCCTCTTTCTTTCTTTTTCTCTAATCCTCTTTCTCTCTAATCCACTTCCTCTCTCCCTAATTCTCTTTCCCTCTCTAATCCTCTTTGTTTCCCTCTCCAGTCTTCTTTCTCTCTCTAATCCTTCCTTCCCATTCTCTAATCCCTCCCCTCTCTCTAGCCTCCTCTCCCTCTTTCTCCAAACCCCTCTAATTCTCTCTCCCTCTCTCCTCCTCTTTCCCCTCTTCTTAATCTTTTTCTCTCTCTCTCTCATTTTACTCTGGCCCCTATTACAACCTACCCAGATTCAATTTCATAAACTCTGACCAAACGGCAGTGATTAAAGCTTGGTTTTACTCACTGACCAACTGACGTTCACCATTTTGTTGTACTGCCATTGATGAACTGAGGAGCTGGGAGTGAGGGCCATCACTGATGAGCTGAGGGGTTCATTGCTGATGAATTGGTCAGGGGTTATCGTCAAACCCTTCTCAATTGACCAAATGAAGTCCTCTTTGACCGCCTCTTCCTCCCTCCCAGTTGACAACAGACATCATTGACCGACTGAAGGTGCATGGCTTAGTGGTTAGGGCATCGCGCTCAAGATTGTAAGTTTGCGAGTTCGATTCCTGGGGACACATTGTATCCTTGAGCAAGATATTTTATTTCACATTGCTCCAGTGCACTCAGCTGGCAAAAACGAGCTGACCTTGTAATCCAAAGGACCAGCCTTGTCATATTCTGTGTCATATTGAATCTCCCTGAGAACTATATTAAAGGTTTGCATGTCTGTGGAGTACTCAACCACTTACACATTAATTGCATGATAGTGCTAGTTACATTGACTGTCGGGTGTTCACAGTGACCCCCCCCCCCCCCCCCCAACGCCTGTTGACTGACTGGAATCATCCTCAGCATCATTCGTCTGATATACAATGACTTTAAAAACCTAACCCAGTATCATTTCCATTCAGAATAATTATCTAACATTGTCCATAACTTTGGACACGGATAAAAGGGAAGACTTACCATTCCTGCTAATTAATTTGAATTGTCACTACAGTGTAATAAATCATTAGTATTATTAATTACTTGTTATTTCATCTGCCACTATGTTCTGAGTTTAAATTCTGCCGAGGTTGACTTTGCCTTTCATCCTTTCAGGGTCAATTAAATAAGTACCAGTTATGCATTGGGGTCAATATAAATGACTTAATCCCCTCCCACAAGCTGCCCTTATGGCAAAAATTTGAAATCATTATTAATTACATGTGTTCATTAATATTTCTATTATCAAATTGGATGAAATGTCCTCGAATTTATATTTCATTAGAGAAACTGTGCTGTTTCTACTAACTTTCCAACTCGTTCATTCCATGTTTTCTCTTTTAATGTAACACTAAAATGTTGTTAGTTCTTCAATGGTCTTGGAGTATATCTGTTTATTAGCGCCGTCTTAGGAAATTGGCACAGCTTATTGCCAGAGTCTTTTCTTGCCTTTGCAAACATCCAAACTTTTGTGTCCAACAAGTTTGATTTTCCCACCAGACAGGTTCATCTGTGTACTTTTCTGCCCCCTCCCCCATTTGTGTTCCTTTATTTGTCATGTTTTGCATTAGGAACACTGAGAAAAAGCAGAGGTCAGAGTATTTTGCTGTTGTTGTTGTTGTTGTTGTTGTTAAACTCTAGATCAATACTAATCAATCAGATTGGCAATCAGATACATTCCAGTTGTGACCACCCCAACACCCTTTTATTTTAGACAAACAGGTGTAATTTGGGAAAGACTGGATGCTATTTCTAGTAGATCAAGTGACCCCATAGATGCTCCCTCTTGTCCTGTTGTAGTTAGCGGAGACACTATGCAATTGATGAGTAAAATAACCAGTTTACATGGCTGGATTCTTTTTATGGACTCAATTTAAATAAGTATGGCACCTGTGGGGTTACTACCTTCAGGTAACTCAACATAGTTAGAGCCCTCCACTGACTGTCACATAGTTATACACCATTTCTTTTCCCCTCATTTATGGCCATGATATAGTTCACTAATCAACTGTATATTTTCTTTGTATGTGTGTGTGTTTTTTTCTGGGTGGGCAGTAGTGATGTGTAAGGTGGTATAGGTATTCTTCTGACAGAGAAGTGGGTGGATAAGGTGATTGCGGTAATAAGGGTGTGTGCTAGGATTATTAAGCTAAGAATAATCTTGTTTAATGTAACAATGTCATGACAGATGTTCAGAAGGACAGTTTCTGTGAATCCCTTCTGTGTACTATCATCGATGATGAAAGACAATGTTATCATCATGGCTGGGGACTTCAGTGGGTGGGGCTGGGAAAAAACTTTGGATTTCATGACGTGCATGGAGGTTACAACGTTGGTTCTAGAAATGAAGAGGGAACTTGGCTGCTGGTGTTTTGTGATGCAAAAGATCTACTGGTTTGCAATAGCAACTTCAGGAAATCAGCCAGCCATTTTGACCACTTATCACTCTGGCAGGCACACTGGCCAGATTGATTCCATTCTCACCAGAAACAGGATCAGATGGATCCTTGTAAATGCAAAGTCCTTCCCCGATGAAGAATGTACAACTCAGTATAGGTTAGTGACTTCAGGCTTAGGGTTAGAAGGACCCACAGACACAATCAGGTATAGAAAAGGAGGAGGTTATGGAGGCTTAAGGATCTTTGAAATGGGCTGAAATTTAGAGACATTCTTAATGAAGTATTTGATAACGAGGAGGAAGAGACAGAGACATAATGACATTAAAGGACAACTGGAAGTTCTTAGAGGACAATCTACCAAGGGTGACAGACCAAATCTGTGGTTGGAGTGAAACTTTTGCCAGAACAAAGGTGACATGGTGGTGGAACATTGAGGTTGATGGGGCCATAAAAGAGAACAGGTTTGAGGGTGGGGAGAAGTGGGGGTAGCCAAGAACCATATCAGGTAGCTAAAAGGGAAGCTTGGTATTCGGTTTAACTAGCTCGGGTAGAAACAGAAAGGTAGTTGTTGCCAATGTCTTACAGTGTGAAGATCAGAGACTTGAGGGTGTTCCAGATTGCTAGACAGTGTGTCAGAAAGAATTGAGATGTTGTGGGAGAGAAATGTGTGTGGATGGATTATGATGTGTTTGCACTTAGTGATTGGTGCAGGAGTGGCTGTGTGGTAAGTAGCTTGCTTACCAACCACATGGTTCCAGGTTCAGTCCCACTGCGTGGCACCTTGGGCAAGTGTCTTCTACTATAGCCTCGGGCCGACCAAAGCCTTGTGAGTGGATTTGGTAGACGGAAACTGAAAGAAGCCCTTCATATATATGTATATATATATGTGTGTGTGTGTGTGTGTGTGTGTGTGTGTGTGTTTGTCGCCCCCCCCCCCCCACATCGCTTGACAACCGATGCTTGTGTGTTTATGTCCCTGTAACTTAGCAGTTCGGCAAAAGAGAATGATAGAATAAGTACTAGGCTTACAAAGAATAAGTCCTGAGGTCGATTTGCTCGACTAAAGGCGGTGCTCCAGCATGGCCGCAGTCAAATGACTGAAACAAGTTAGAGTGATTCTGAAAAGAAAGAGGTGTGGAAGAGCTACTATGAATCACTAAGGTGGTGGTGGTGGTGGCGGTGGTGGTAGTAGTATTTGTCGTTGTCAAAGAATTAATTAGTCAAGTGTGAATTTCAGCAAAGGCCTGCGCGTGTGTGCACATGCCTGCTTGCCCCTGAATGTGCATGTCAGTGAGTATGAGGTATATGGCACAGTAGTGTTTGTCAGTGAGCCTGGAGTATATGATACATCCAACCACAATAGCTTCTTCAGTGAAGCATGTTCTCTCTGAGAATTTTTTTTAAGAGGGAAAAAAAAAGCAAAAAAAAACAAAAAAAAACAGCAGATAAAAGAAGTTATCAGCTCTGCCAACCTGGTGCCAACCTAAACATAGTTGCACACGTCAATAAAACTGTTTGTTTGCTTTTTTCTTTTGAGAAGACACTTTTCAGCTGATGTTGTTTCAAGTGAATGAAACAGTTTTTGTTAATGAAGAGATGAAGTTACTACAAAATCCAGAAGAGTTTCTACGTGTCACTCAGTTTGGTTTTGAATAATGAGTGAAAAAGTATCAAGTTTTCAACAAAGGGCCTTCGATGGAATAGTTAGGTTTAGAACTCTTTATGTAGAGGGTTGAAAGTAGTATAAGGAAGTTGATGCAAGAAAAACAAATGAATAAAACAAAACAAACAGTAAAACATTACATGAAGGGAATTACCACCTGCTTGCAAACATGATCCCTCAAATATATATACTGCTTAACTTCAATTGGTGTCACAGCAATACTCTTGTAAAGCATAAGGGGTTTTTTCTGCTGTATCCTCTGTGTATGTGTGTGTGTGTATATATATATATATATATATATATATATATATACACATACACATGTGTGCGTGTATGCACATATATATATTCACATACACGCCAGTGTGCATGTATGTACATATATATATATATATATATATATATATACACAGGCACGTGTGCAAGTGTGTATGCACATATATATATCTGTGTACTGATGCCCATTTTTTTCTGTCAAGGGGTTTATGTGCCCCGATATTAGACTATTTTCTATAATCAAAATACGGTGAAAGCTTTTAATTATATTTACAATATATATATATATACACACACACACACACACATATATATATATATATATATATATATATATATATATACATATACACATATATGCATATACACACATATATATATATAAGCATATACACATATATATATGCATATGCATATACACATATATATATATACACACATATATATATGCATATACACATATATATGCATATATACATATATATACACATATATATATACACACACACATATATACATATATATACACATATATATATACACACACACATATATACATATATATACACATATATATATATATATACACACACACATATATGCATATGCACACATTATATATATATATATATATATATATATATATATATATATATATATATATATATATGCATCCATCCATCTATATATATATATGTGTGTGTGTGTATCAAAGATTGAAGTCTATAGAAATCTGATATCACCGTTAGTACATATGTTAATCATGTCTATTTCAGAACTCATTTACCAACATGGCTTCTTACCCACACCTACTTCACACCTCGCCACACACTCACACACACACACACCCACACCTATATTTAGATTATTCCAACAACATTACTTCATAACTTGAGAATGTCTTAATACCAATATTAATCCATTCCATAAAGATATGTGGTATTTTATGTTCTGTACAGGCTTCCATATTGTTGCTGTTGTAGTTAAGGCCCAGGTCACCTCTGATCAAGCTGACCTCCTAAGCAATGATGTTCTTGTCATGACCATCCCAGCTTATTTCCAGACAATGTATATATTCAAGACAACAATATCTGATGTGTTCTTTTTTTTTCTCAAAGATCAAGTGCAGCAAGAGGGATTGGGTTACTATTTCTACCATTTTGAGTGACTATGTATGGAAAAGCTGCTTTGTTGAGGTCAATCCCATGATGTTGCTGTTCTTGTTCTACCTTTCTCTGGTTCACAATCATCATCATCATCATTTAATGTTCACTTTTCCATGCTTGTGGAATGTGTTGAGCCAAACCTTTTGCAGCTGGATGCCTTTCCTGCCACCAACCTTCACCTATTTCCAAGCAAGGTCATATTTCCTTCTGGTTAGACATACCTTACATGGAAGACTGGAAATGAAACATACCACTTACATGACAGTAATGCTCATTTACAACCATCACATGGGTGTACACACACACACACACACACACACACACACACCAACATCATCATCATTTAATGTCTGTTTTCCATACTGGTATGGGTTGGGTGGTTTGACAGGAACTGATAAGGCCAGGGGCTGCACCAGCTTCCATTGTCCACTTTACAGAGTGTGCTGGATGCCTTTTGCGTGGCACCAGCACTTTTTATGTGGCACTGGCATGGGTGTTCTTAATGTGGGAACAGCATGGGTGTTTTTAATGTGGGAACAGCATGGGTCTTTTACATGTCACCAGCACATGTACACACACACACACACACACACACACACACACACACACAGAGCACCTAGTACACTCTGTAGAGTGGTTGGCATTAGGAAGGGCATCTAGCCATAGAAACCAGTCCAAAACAGACTGGAGCCTGGTGCACTCCAGTCAAACTGTCTAATCCATGCCAGCATAGAAAACGGACATTACATGATGATGATGATTAAATATTCACATTATAACATAGTACCAGCATCACATGGCTCATGAGGTAATGTGGCCCAGTTTTGTGATAAATAAAGATCTGAAGTAGTGTAGAGAAGACCTGGTTAAGAGAATGTGTTGGAACCCTCCCTCCCACCACCAACAAGACAGCAAAGGAAACCTACACACAAGGAAACAAAATTTGGTTTCAAAACCAGAAAATTCAAACAGCAAACAGCTTCAATCTTTCAAAATAACAACTTCAAAATGGTGAAAAAAAAAAAAAAACCCACCATAAAATTCAAGATAAACAACACCTACCAGAAAATATAAAGAATATTGTAAAATCAAATAATATATTTATAAAAAAAAATAACACTAATAATATTAAAAAAAAAAAAGACAAAAACTAATGATAATAATAGATGAAAGTCTATAAATAATGAGGCTAGAAACATAACTTGTAGTTTTAATGTTGAAGAAAAAGTTGTAATTCACAGCAACGAGACTCTTAATTCCAACGAAAACAGGATTGGTAAAAACAGCAAAATTTATAATTTTCCAGATTAACAGTCTGAAACAAAAGTACTTGAGTAACAAATTGGTTTAGAATCCCTGGTAAACGAAAATATATGTTTATCCAATATAACATTAGAGATGACTACCTTTTCATAACTAAACGTCTACTATTAAAATAATTCACGAAATGCTGCTCCATCATCTTAGATAATGATGTACAAAGCATTCTAGGAAATCAGTTTTTTTTTTTCTTTAATAAGTAACATGTAAATTATAATACAGTGCCAAAAGTTTAAGATGCGAGTATGGAAGATATGTCTTCTGTAGAAATTACAAATTTATTAGGTATATGCAATTTCAAATTTAATACATATATTTAATCCACAATAAAATCCATTGTGTTAATGGTAGGTTTTATAAAAATGATGCCTTATTAATCTTCAAAAGCATCAACAGAGCTATAAGATCAATTCAGGAAAAAAACCTAATTGAGTTATTCAAAGAATTGAAACTGAAAATAGTTGAATTTTACCTTAATGAATTGAAACCCTGCAGTGTCAAATGATCGAATAATCTCTCTTTTAGTATGTCATCATCATCATTGTCATTTAACGTCTGCTTTCCATGCTGGCATGGGTTGGATGGTTTGATTGAGAACAGGTAAGCCAGGAGGCTGCACTAGGCTCCAGTCTGATTTGGCAAGGTTTCTACAGCTGGATACCCTTTCTAATACCAACCAGTTTGAGAGTGTGGTGGTTGCTTTTTATGTACCACAGGCACAGGTGCCTGTCAGGTGGCACTGGCATTGGTCACACTCGAATGGTGCTTTTTATGTGCTACTGGCTCAGGTGCCAGTCAGGTGGCACTGGCATCTGATGTATAATATATATATATATATATATATATATATGTATATATATATATGATTATCATCAATATATACAAACCTGTTTCCAGTTCAAATATTCTTGAGGCATATTCCAAGAAATCTTTAAGAAAGCCATTGACTGTATTTTGTGATGGAGTAAATTTCTCACTCTAAAGAAATAGGTGTAGATACTCTGGGTCAGTTGATGCTGAAGAGATGACCACTCTGAAATGCAAGTATCCACCAGTCTGGTTAGCAAATGTTGTGAGTTGACCTGGTGTTTTTATACTTCTGTCCATAGTGAGAAATTTTTCCTGTGACAAAATACAGTGAATGGATTTCTTATGGATTCAAATATCCCTCCAGCTTATTTGAGCTGGTAATAAACTTGTGTTTATACACATCACCGCTTAGCGATGTCAACCCATATATATATATATATATATATCTTCTCTTTCTCGTTATTGTTTAACATCCATTTTCCATGCTGGCATGGGTCGGACAGTTTGACTGAGGTCTGGAGAGCCAGTAGCTGCAGCAGGCTCCAATCTGATCTGACAATGTTTCTACAGCTGGATATGTAAAACTGCCAAACCTTTTAAGTTTTAAATAATATAATAATCAATTATTAATCAACTATTTTCATAATACTTAAGGTAAATAAAAATCAATTTTTACACTAAAAGATAATAGGGTATCTAATCACCAACCACTCCAGGAGTGTAGTGGGTGTTTTTTACTTTCCACTGGCACGGGAGCCAGTCAGGTGACACTGGCATCGGCCACACTTTGATGGTGCTTTTTACGTGCTACCGGTACAGGAGCCAGTTGGGGCTGGCATCTTCCATGTTCAGATGGCGCTTTTTACATGCCACCAGCATGGGAAGCCAGTCAGGCAACACTGGCCATGACCCACACATGAATGGTGCTTATTGCGTGCCACTAGCACAGGAGCCAGTCAGGCAGCACTGGTATCAGCTACAACTCTCAATAGGTCTCCTCAAACACGGCATGTCGCCCAACGATTCAAGGGTACTTTTTAAGTGGGCTGGTTATGTAACACTGGTGCAGGCCACGACTGTGATCTCGCTTTACTTGCCGGGTCTTCTCAATCACAGCAGATCTCCACAGGTCTCAGTCTTTCATCATTGCCTTTTTTTTTTTTTAAACATACATATAAACCTTAATGGCAGCCACTACATAATAGTTAAACTGAGTAGAAATAGCAGCTAAGATCTTCCTCCAATCATACCCTATTATCTTATGTAAGTATAAATATAAACCAACATGGGAGACAGTCAAATTTGTTGCTATTTCTACTGTTATAAGTATAAGCAAATGAGCTAACCGGAAAATAGTAGCTAAGCCTATTAGAAATAGCAGCCAAATCTCTTGCATATCTTTGATGGGTTGGACAAAAATGAAGTATGGTTTTAGTCTGTGGCTTTGAATTGAACAGGTGATGATGGAAAGCTTTTTACTGTTAATTCTGGCTTCAGTGAAAATGGAAATTGTCTGGTGTGAGTGAATTAGTTTGAGATGAATGCCAAAGTCAGGACGTTACTACATGGTATTGGTTTGATAATTTTGATAATTGTAAATGAGTATCACTCTTTGGAAACATGTCAGGTCATGGGGGAAATGTTACCTGACTTGGGAACAGGTGAGAATTGGCGACAAGTAGGGCACTTTTAAAAATCTGCCTCAATATACTCCATCCGGCCCATGCAAGCATCATGGAGAAGTAGCTACACACACACAGACATGCTATGTTCAACATATAAGGTATTCAGGGTGGCGAGCTGGCAGAATCGTTAGTTTGCCGGGCGAAATGCTTAGCGGGATTTCGTCTGCTGCTGCCACGTTCTGAGTTCAAATTCTGCCAAGGTCAATTTTTGCTTTTCATCCTTTCGGGGTTGATTAAATAAGTACCAGTTCCATACTGGGGTCGATGTAATCAACTTAATCCCTTTGTCTTTGTTTGTCCCCTTTATGTTTAGATCCCCACCCCACTGTGGGCAATAAATAAATAAATAAATATATAAAGGATTCAACAGGAAGTATGCTTTTGAAATACCTGGAAATCTGGGAACTGGCTAACAAGAAAGGGAGAAAGAACATGGAGTATGCCTGTGCATATAGTCTCACACACTCTCTCCCTCTCTTTCTCTCTCTCTCTCTCTCTCTCTCTCTCTCTCTCACACATGTTGCTTATTACAATGCATTTAGTTCAATTCTAAATGAACATTATTTTCTGTTTGAGTAATTTTATTTTTCATTTCTTTATATTGTGTACAAACACCATACACACACACACTTGTATATGCACGTGTTTAGATTCGTGTGTATGTGTGTGTATGACAATGAGTTGGTAGTTCTCCCTCTCTCTCTCTCTCTGCCCCCCCCCCCCCAAATGTTTTCATTACATATAATTGAGATTTTTATAAGAAGCATCTGATGTCATTGAAATAAGATAAAGTAACTCGGTTCTGCCGGATGTTAATCAATATTTTCAGAATGTAAATTCTTTAACGAGCCAAATTGTATCTAATTAGCTGTATTCAGGCAACTAATTCAAGGCAACATTCCCATCGTGCTGCTTTTCATTCAACTTTTGATTGCTCTTCTCAAACACAAAGATATCTAAAAATTGATTTACTTTCAAATGGAGGTTAAACCTACAAACAAGCTCTTCTTGGAATACATTCTTCCTGCAACAACTTGTTCCAACAGTTACAAACCTCCTCTCCACCGCCACCTCATGCAATCCACCAGCAAATCTTTTTTTTCTTTTCTTTTTTTGTCTTGTAATACTCTACTTTGACTATTTAGCATTTAAACCGGTCACACCTGGCCAAAATATCCTACTTGTATTCTGGTCAAACTAGTCAGATCTGGCCTTTCACACCTACCTTACAATATCATTCTAAAAAATAAACAATCACATCATCGGAATCTCAAAGCTCTGCGATAATGCATGATTAATTCAAAATAATGCGAATAAATGCAAATTACATTGGATAACAGTAATCTGAATGCTAAAAGGTGAACCCTTCTTTCAACTTTGGGCGGTGGGGGAGGGGAAACCGTTTTCTTCAGGGTTTTTTTTTTTTGTAGTTTCAGCTCAGAGCTGTGGCTATATTTGTTTATTTATATTTTATTTCAGTTTTAGAAATGCTGGAATGAGTCGGACTAGTATTATGGATTAAAAGAATCCCTGTGATATGGTTGTGTGTACAGTAATCCCTCGACTATCACGGGTGTCGTATTCCGAAGCCCCTCCGCAATAGGTGACAATCTGTGAAGCAGAAACAGTACCGGACTGTATATTTATTATTATTACTTTTATAATTTGTATCTATTTATTTTAATATAAATGCAAAACAACACCACAGAGGAATCGACGTAAGCTTAAATAATAAACCGGTATGGGTGAACTGCGATAAGTGAGCCATGATAAGTGAACCGCGTATAGTGAGGGTTTACTGTATCTGTCTGTCTTTGTGTGTGTGTGTGTGTGCACGTGCATGCCTGTGTGTGAGTGCACATCTGTATGTGCATGTCTGAGTGTGTGTGCATCTGTGCATGCCGAGACAGACGTGCGTTTCCGTATGTGTCTGTCTGCTGTCATTCTGTGCATATCTGTCTGTCTGTGATTTAGTCAGGACATTAACCTCACTTCCAATATAAGCCGTTACGAAAGGTCTGTCTGTCTGTCAATCACTTACTTTCTGTTGTTGTTGTAAAGTTATCATCATTTCATGATTACATGCATCTCAATTTAGTTCGTTGCTCAGCAGCTCTTCACCCTCCTCCACTATTACCCACCTCCTCACTCTACTGTATATCTATCCATTATACATATATGTATATATTTATATATATGTTTGTATCCTATATATATATATATATATATATATATATATATATATATATATATAAAAATATAAAATTGTGTGTACATGTGTGTGTGTGTGTGTGTATATATATATATATATACATATATGCTGTATCTGTGTACATGTGCGTTTGTGTGTGGGTGTGTTGGGAACTTCCATTTGAAGTGCCAGATATATTGTCTGCAGGTGCCTGCCGCCAGTCTAAAGCCAGAAAACTCTCTGGTCAGAAGAACAGGAAAAAAAGACAGACAGAAAGTGAAAGTAGGTTTTTTTTTTGTTTTGTTGTTTTTCAGTTTCTTTTTCTGAATTTGGGATGTTAATATTCTTTGTCTCCTTTCAAACTATTTTCTGTTTGAAACAATAACAACTAATCAATATACTACCTTTAATCAATATATTATCTTTTTTTCTTTCTTTCTGTTGTTGTTGTTGTTGTTGTTGGCTTTTTCTTCTTTCTTTTCTTCCTTCTTCTTCTTGCCCCCATCCCCCCTCTTTATTTTATTGATGGACATCTATCACTGCAGACAATCATTGTGGTATTGCTGCTAACCCTGTATTGTCTAAACTCCTGAGATGTTAAAGAAAAACTGCTACTAAATTTAGTCTTTGGACTCTATCTTGGTGTTGTTTATTGATGCTGTTTTCACTGCAGGCGATGCCGTCAATTGTAACAAAGTTTCATTTGTGAAATCAGTGTTAAAAATATTTCTCGCTTCTTACTGCATGTTTCCTCTCTCGTGTGTTGTATTGTTTTGATATCCAGCATGTGCATGTCACGTGGTCTTGAATGCCTTGAACTGTTCTACATCTCAACCATCATTCCATCGCACTACTCCACACCTCAACCATCATTCATCGCACTACTCCACACTCCCAAAAGCATTCCATTCCGTGCATCAGTCATTATTCCATTGTATCACTCCACACTTCAACCTTCATTCCATTGTTCCATTCCTCACCTCAACCATCATTCCACACCTCAGCAATTATTCCATTCAAACAAATATATTCAACCAACAAAAAATTAAATGCCATTGTTTTTCTTTGTTCCGTGAAGTGTTTTCCTTGCTTGAATACTTCAATTTCCAGTTTTGGTTTCTCTGAAAATTTTAGTGATGTTATTTTCATATGACTAAAATATTTTGCTTTTAACCCTTTCATTACCAACTTGGCTGAAACCAGCTCTGTAGTATAAATGTCTCATTTTCATAGGTTTTGAATTAAAATCTTCCACCAAACCTTAGTCACAATTTATGTTCCTAACACTAGCTGAATGAGAACTAAGTTATTTTACTAAATTCTTTGTTATATTTAAAATTAATTGAAAGAAACACAGAGCATCTCAAAATAAATACAGTAATGAAAGGGTTAACCTTTTTTTTCCCCACCAAGGCAAGTGGTAGATATGTCTATATAATGTATGTGTGTACTCCCTTCTCCCCCACTCCAATATTAACAAATATTCCTAGCTACCATCAGATTGTTGAGCTATAAACAGATAACTTGATTGCTAAATGCCTGCCTCCACCATGGGCTATAAAAGCAACAACTTCATTTCCCAAGGTAATGCTCTCTTTACCTGAGAGACAGGTACATTACCAGCCATTTACCTCCTATTTCCAGAAAATTCCCCCACCTCTGTCGGAGGTAACCTGATGTCCATCTGCTTGAGATTGTGCTATACCCTTCTGCCTGGTAAACTGTGGCAGCCTCAGTGAAGGTAACCCACATTGAAAGCAGAAATCTTGATAGAACTGTAATGTAGAAAGGTACTAAGGACCTCACAAAGTGCCAAAAGATGGGTACTTGTAAAGATATGTCCCTGTAACTTAGCAGTCTGGCCTAAGAAACTGATAAAATAAGTATTGGGCTTTAAAAACAATAAGTACTGGGGTTGATTTGTTTGACTAAAATTATTCAAGGCAGTGATCCAGCATGGCTACGGTCTAATGACAAAGCAGTAAAATGTAAAAAGGTACCGTAATATCACAACCTAAAAGTATTTGGTGTGGAATGTTTGCCACACAATTGAGTGATAGAGAGGACCTTCCTGTCATGTGATCCAGTAGTCCCACTATAATATAACCTGCTGCATTCACCCAGGTATTGAACCCTTAAGAACATCATTATCGACTCTGGGTGTCGAACCCTTACATATATCTCGTTACAAAACCTTGGTATGAAACTGTTGCGTACATCATCACATCTGACAGAATAAAAAATGCAATGATGTAAATTACACAAGACATTTTAGCTTCTTCAAGAATTTCCATTTTTTTTAATTACTTAAAATATATATATAGGCGCAGGAGGGGCTGTGTGGTAAGTAGCTTGCTTACCAACCACATGGTTCTGGGTTCAGTCCCACTGTATGGTACATTGGGCAAGTGTCTTCTACTATAGCCTTAGGCTGACCCAAGCCTTGTATCATCGTCATTTAATGTCCGCTTTCCATGCTGGCATGGGTTGGACAATCAAAATGCAAACTAAAAAACAACCCTTGTTCACTTGATTTTCCTTCTATTCTGTGGCCCTTCTCCTCACTGGCACCTCACTCTTTTTCTACATTATCACATATTCTCATTTTATATCTGTTTTCCCAACTGGTGGAAGTCGGTTGTATTAACTAATGAAAAAACCAAAACTGGTTCACAATGGCCCCATTTCTTAACATGGTACCATAAAATGTGTGAAGATACGGCATAGAGGGGTGAGGGGGTCATCCTTCCACTTTCTAGCCGAGAACTCTTCCCTTGCTTGTCAACAGCACCAACGACACTACTACAGCTGTTCATCCCAAGAACAAGGGGTTTGGTAATCTGGGACAGTCTGTCTGTCCCCTCTATTTGGTAATCTGGGACAG